>NW_027274898.1:0-76427 GCF_030028105.1 Mobula birostris
TACCTGTGCAGATACAGACAAAAAAGTTGATTTCACAGTGAATAGAATGCTTTGACATAAAGGTAGTATACATTTCAATTGTACTCAAAAGTCCTGACTGCAAACCTAATGCAAACTCATTTGGTTAACTTCCCAGATGAGTATGAATAGGTTTAAAGTTGTTTCATGCCTCAGTTCATCAAGACAAAAAAGTTACTTTCTCAGTACTACTATGCTCTGACATTAAGGTAGTACACTTCTGAATTTTACACCAAAGTACTTACTGCAAACTAATGGAAACACCTTAGCTTAACTTCCCACATGATTATGAGTAGTTTGAAAGTTGTTTCATGGCTGTACACATCAACACAAAAAAGTTGTTATCTCAGTGCATGCAATGCTTAGACAATACAAATAGTATACATTTCAATTTTACACCAAAATACTTACTGCAAACCTAATGGAAACAACTTAGATTAATTTCCCACATGATTCTGAGATGTCTGAAAGTTGTTTCATACCTCTGCACATCAAGACAAAAAAGTTGGTTTCTCAGTGCATGCAATGCTTTTACAATACAGATAGTATACATTTCAATTTTACACCAAAGCACTTACTGCAAACCTAATGGAAACACCTTAGGTTAACTTTCCACATCATTATGAGTAGTTTGAAATTTGTTTCATGGCTGTACACATCAACAGAAAAAAGTTGTTATCTCAGTGCATGCAATGCTTAGACAATACAAATAGTATACATTTCAATTTTACTCCAAAGCACTTACTGCAAACCTAATGGAAACACCTTAGGTTAACTTCCCTCATGATTCTGAGATGTCTGAAAGTTGTTTCATACCTGTGCACATAAAGACAAACAAGTTGATTTTACAGTGAATAGAATGCTTTGACATAACAGTAGTATACATTTCAATTTTACTCCAAAGCACTTACTGCAAACCTAATGGAAACACCTTAGGTTAACTTCCCTCATGATTCTGAGATGTCTGAAAGTTGTTTCATACCTGTGCACATAAAGACAAACAAGTTGATTTTACAGTGAATAGAATGCTTTGACATAAAAGTAGTATACATCTCAATTTTACACGAAAGTACTTACTGCTAACTATTGGAAACACGTTAGGTTAACTTCCCACATGATTATGAGTAGTTTGAAAGTTGTTTCATGGCTGTACACATCAACACAAAAAAGTTGTTATCTCAGTGCATGCAATGGTTAGACAATACAAATAGTATACATTTCAATTTTACACCAAAGTACTTACTGCAAACCTAAAGGAAACAACTCAGATTAACTTCCCACATGATTCTGAGATGTCTGAAAGTTGTTTCATACCTGTGCAGATAAAGACAAAAAAGTTGTTTTTTCAGTGCATGCAATGCTTTTACAAAACATATAGTATACATTTCAATTTTACACCAAAGCACTTACTGCAAACCTAATGGAAACACCTTTGGTTAACTTTCCACATGATTATGAGTAGTTTGAAAGTTGTTTCATGGCTGTACACATCAACACAAAAAAGTTGTTATCTCAGTGTATGCAATGCTTAGACAATACAAATAGTATACATTTCAATTTTACACCAAAGCACTTACTGCAAACCTAATGGAAACACTTTAGGTTAACTTCCCACATGATTCTGAGATGTCTGAAAGTTGTTTCATACCTGTGCACATAAAGACAAAAAAGTTGATTTCACAGTGAATAGAATGCTTTGACATAAAGGTAGTATACATTTCAATTGTACTCAAAAGTCCTGACTGCAAACCTAACGCAAACACATTTGGTTAACTTCCCACATGAGTATGAGTAGATTTAAAGTTGTTTCATGGCTGTACACATCAACAGAAAAAAGTTGTTGTCTCAGTGCATGCAATGCTTAGACAATACAAATAGTATACATTTCAATTTTACACCAAAGCACTTACTGCAAACCTAATGGAAACACTTTAGGTTAACTTTCCACAGGATTATGAGTAGTTTGAAAGTTGTTTCATGGCTGTACACATCAACACAAAAAAGTTGTTATCTCAGTGCATGCAATGCTTAGACAATACAAATAGTATACATTTCAATTTTACACCAAAGCACTTACTGCAATCCTAATGAAAACACTTTAAGTTAACTTCCCACATGATTCTGAGATGTCTGAAAGTTGTTTCATACCTGTGCACATAAAGACAAAAAAGTTGATTTCACAGTGAATAGAATGCTTTGACATAAAAGTAGTATACATTTCAATTGTACTCAAACGTCCTGACTGCAAACCTAATGCAAACACATTTGGTTAACTTCCCAGATGAGTATGACTAGGTTTAAAGTTGTTTCATGCCTCAGTTCATCAAGAGAAAAAAGTTACTTTCTCAGTACTACTATGCTCTGACATTAAGGTAGTACACTTCTGAATTTTACACCAAAGTACTTACTGCAAACTAATGGAAACACCTTAGGTTAACTTCCCACATGATTATGAGTAGTTTGAAAGTTGTTTCATGGCTGTACACATCAACACAAAAAAGTTGTTATCTCAGTGCATGCAATGCTTAGACAATACAAATAGTATACATTTCAATTTTACACCAAAATACTTACTGCAAACCTAATGGAAACAACTTAGATTAATTTCCCACATGATTCTGAGATGTCTCAAAGTTGTTTCATACCTGTGCACATCAAGACAAAAAAGTTGGTTTCTCAGTGCATGCAATGCTTTTACAATACAGATAGTATACATTTCAATTTTACACCAAAGCACTTACTGCAAACCTAATGGAAACACCTTAGGTTAACTTTCCACATCATTAAGAGTAGTTTGAAATTTGTTTCATGGCTGTACACATCAACAGAAAAAAGTTGTTATCTCAGTGCATGCAATGCTTAGACAATACAAATAGTATACATTTCAATTTTACTCCAAAGCACTTACTGCAAAGCTAATGGAAACACCTTAGGTTAACTTCCCACATGATTCTGAGATGTCTGAAAGTTGTTTCATACCTGTGCACATAAAGACAAACAAGTTGATTTTACAGTGAATAGAATGCTTTGACATAAAAGTAGTATACATTTCAATTTTACACCAAAGCACTTACTGCAATCCTAATGGAAACACTTTAGGTTAACGTTCCACATGATTATTAGTAGTTTGAAAGTTGTTTCATGGCTGTACACATCAACACAAAAAAGTTGTTATCTCAGTGCATGCAATGCTTAGACAATACAAATAGTATACATTTCAATTTTACACCAAAGCACTTACTGCAAACCTAATGAAAACACTCTAGGTTAACTTCGCACATGATTCTGAGATGTCTGAAAGTTGTTTCATACCTGTGCACATAAAGACAAAAAAGTTGATTTCACAGTGATTAGAATGCTTTGACATAAAAGTAGTATACATTTCAATTGTACTCAAACGTCCTGACTGCAAACCTAATGCAAACACATTTGGTTAACTTCCCAGATGAGTATGACTAGGTTTAAAGTTGTTTCATGCCTCAGTTCATCAAGACAAAAAAGTTACTTTCTCAGTACTACTATGCTCTGACATTAAGGTAGTATACATCTCAATTTTACACCAAAGTACTTACTGCTAACTATTGGAAACACCTTAGGTTAACTTCCCACATGATTATGAGTAGTTTGAAAGTTGTTTAATGGCTGTACACATCAACACAAAAAAGCTGTTATCTCAGTGCATGCAATGGTTAGACAATACAAATAGTATAGATTTCAATTTTACACCAAAGTACTTACTGCAAACCTAAAGGAAACAACTCAGATTAACTTCCCACATGATTCTGAGATGTCTGAAAGTTGTTTCATACCTGTGCACATCAAGACAAAAAAGTTGTTTTTTCAGTGCATGCAATGCTTTTACAAAACATATAGTATACATTTCAATTTTACACCAAAGCACTTACTGCAAACCTAATGGAAACACCTTTGGTTAACTTTCCACATGATTATGAGTAGTTTGAAAGTTGTTTCATGGCTGTACACATCAACACAAAAAAGTTGTTATCTCAGTGTATGCAATGCTTAGACAATACAAATAGTATACATTTCAATTTTACACCAAAGCACTTACTGCAAACCTAATGGAAACACTTTAGGTTAACTTCCCACATGATTCTGAGATGTCTGAAAGTTGTTTCATACCTGTGCAGATAAAGACAAAAAAGTTGATTTCACAGTGAATAGAATGCTTTGACATAAAGGTAGTATACATTTCAATTGTACTCAAAAGTCCTGACTGCAAACCTAACGCAAACACATTTGGTTAACTTCCCACATGAGTATGAGTAGATTTAAAGTTGTTTCATGGCTGTACACATCAACAGAAAAAAGTTGTTGTCTCAGTGCATGCAATGCTTAGACAATACAAATAGTATACATTTCAATTTTACACCAAAGCACTAACTGCAAACCTAATGGAAACACTTTAGGTTAACTTTCCACAGGATTATGAGTAGTTTGAAAGTTGTTTCATGGCTGTACACATCAACACAAAAAAGTTGTTATCTCAGTGCATGCAATGCTTAGACAATACAAATAGTATACATTTCAATTTTACACCAAAGCACTTACTGCAATCCTAATGAAAACACTTTAAGTTAACTTCCCACATGATTCTGAGATGTCTGAAAGTTGTTTCATACCTGTGCACATAAAGACAAAAAAGTTGATTTCACAGTGAATAGAATGCTTTGACATAAAAGTAGTATACATTTCAATTGTACTCAAACGTCCTGACTGCAAACCTAATGCAAACACATTTGGTTAACTTCCCAGATGAGTATGACTAGGTTTAAAGTTGTTTCATGCCTCAGTTCATCAAGACAAAAAAGTTACTTTCTCAGTACTACTATGCTCTGACATTAAGGTAGTATACATCTCAATTTTACACCAAAGTACTTACTGCTAACTATTGGAAACACCTTAGGTTAACTTCCCACATGATTATGAGTAGTTTGAAAGTTGTTTAATGGCTGTACACATCAACACAAAAAAGTTGTTATCTCAGTGCATGCAATACAAATAGTATACATTTCAATTTTACACCAAAGTACTTACTGCAAACCTAAAGGAAACAACTCAGATTAACTTCCCACATGATTCTGAGATGTCTGAAAGTTGTTTCATACCTGTGCACATCAAGACAAAAAAGTTGTTTTTTCAGTGCATGCAATGCTTTTACAAAACATATAGTATACATTTCAATTTTACACCAAAGCACTTACTGCAAACCTAATGGAAACACCTTTGGTTAACTTTCCACATGATTATGAGTAGTTTGAAAGTTGTTTCATGGCTGTACACATCAACACAAAAAAGTTGTTATCTCAGTGTATGCAATGCTTAGACAATACAAATAGTATACATTTCAATTTTACACCAAAGCACTTACTGCAAACCTAATGGAAACACTTTAGGTTAACTTCCCACATGATTCTGAGATGTCTGAAAGTTGTTTCATACCTGTGCAGATAAAGACAAAAAAGTTGATTTCACTGTGAATAGAATGCTTTGACATAAAGGTAGTATACATTTCAATTGTACTCAAAAGCCCTGACTGCAAACCTAACGCAAACACATTTGGTTAACTTCCCACATGAGTATGAGTAGGTTTAAAGTTGTTTCATGGCTGTACACATCAACAGAAAAAAGTTGTTGTCTCAGTGCATGCAATGCTTAGACAATACAAATAGTATACATTTCAATTTTACACCAAAGCACTTACTGCAAACCTAATGGAAACACTTTAGGTTAACTTTCCACATGATTATGAGTAGTTTGAAAGTTGTTTCATGGCTGTACACATCAACACAAAAAAGTTGTTATCTCAGTGCATGCAATGCTTAGACAATACAAATAGTATACATTTCAATTTTACACCAAAGCACTTGATGCAATCCTAATGAAAACACTTTAAGTTAACTTCCCACATGATTCTGAGATGTCTGAAAGTTGTTTCATACCTGTGCACATAAAGACAAAAAAGTTGATTTCACAGTGAATAGAATGCTTTGACATAAAAGTAGTATACATTTCAATTGTACTCAAAACTCCTGACTGCAAACCTAATGCAAACACATTTGGTTAACTTCCCAGATGAGTATGACAAGGTTTAAAGTTGTTTCATGCCTCAGTTCATCAAGATAAAAAAGTTACTTTCTCAGTACTACTATGCTCTGACATTAAGGTAGTACACATCTGAATTTTACACCAAAGTACTTACTGCAAACTAATGGAAACACCTTAGGTTAACTTCCCACATGATTATGAGTAGTTTGAAAGTTGTTTCATGGCTGTACACATCAACACAAAAAAGTTGTTATCTCAGTGCATGCAATGCTAAGACAATACAAATAGTATACATTTCAATTTTACACCAAAATACTTACGGCAAAACTAATGGAAACAACTTAGATTAACTTCCCACATGATTCTGAGATGTCTGAAAGTTGTTTCATACCTGTGCTCATCAAGACAAAAAAGTTGGTTTCTCAGTGCATGCAATGCTTTTACAATACAAATAGTATACATTTCAATTTTACACCAAAGCACTTACTGCAAACCTAATGGAAACACCTTAGGTTAACTTTCCACATGATTATGAGTAGTTTGAAAGTTGTTTCATGGCTGTACACATCAACAGAAAAAAGTTGTTATCTCAGTGCATGCAATGCTTAGACAATACAAGTAGTATACATTTCAATTTTACTCCAAAGCACTTACTGCAAACCTAATGGAAACACCTTAGGCTAACTTCCCACATGATTCTGAGATGTCTGAAACTTGTTTCATACCTGTGCACATAAAGACAAACAAGTTGATTTTACAGTGAATAGAATGCTTTGACATAAAAGTAGAAAACATCTCAATTTTACACCAAAGTACTTACTGCTAACTATTGGAAACACCTTAGGTTAACTTCCCACATGATTATGAGTAGTTTGAAAGTTGTTTCATGGCTGTACACATCAACACAAGAAAGTTGTTATCTCAGTGCATGCAATGCTTAGACAATACAAATAGTATACATTTCAATTTTACACCAAAGCACTTACTGCAATCCTAATGAAAACACTCTAGGTTAACTTCCCACATGATTCTGAGATGTCTGAAAGTTGTTTCATACCTGTGCACATAAAGACAAAAAAGTTGATTTCACAGTGATTAGAATGCTTTGACATAAAAGTAGTATACATTTCAATTGTACTCAAACGTCCTGACTGCAAACCTAATGCAAACACATTTGGTTAACTTCCCAGATGAGTATGACTAGGTTTAAAGTTGTTTCATGCCTCAGTTCATCAAGACAAAAAAGTTACTTTCTCAGTACTACTATGCTCTGACATTAAGGTAGTACACATCTGAATTTTACACCAAAGTACTTACTGCAAACTAATGGAAACACCTTAGGTTAACTTCCCACATGATTATGAGTAGTTTGAAAGTTGTTTCATGGCTGTACACATCAACACAAAAAAGTTGTTATCTCAGTGCATGCAATGCTTAGACAATACAAATAGTATACATTTCAATTTTACACCAAAATACTTACTGCAAACCTAATGGAAACAACTTAGATTAATTTCCCACATGATTCTGAGATGTCTGAAATTTGTTTCATACCTGTGCACATCAAGACAAAAAAGTTGGTTTCTCAGTGCATGCAATGCTTTTACAATACAAATAGTATACATTTCAATTTTACACCAAAGCACTTACTGCAAACCTAATGGAAACACCTTAGGTTAACTTTCCACATGATTATGAGTAGTTTGAAAGTTGTTTCATGGCTGTACACATCAACAGAAAAAAGTTGTTATCTCAGTGCATGCAATGCTTAGACAATACAAATAGTATACATTTCAATTTTACACCAAAGCACTTACTGCAATCCTAATGAAAACAGTTTAAGTTAACTTCCCACATGATTCTGAGATGTCTGAAAGTTGTTTCATACCTGTGCACATAAAGACAAAAAAGTTGATTTCACAGTGAATAGAATGCTTTGACATAAAAGTAGTATACATTTCAATTGTACTCAAAACTCCTGACTGCAAACCTAATGCAAACACATTTGGTTAACTTCCCAGATGAGTATGACAAGGTTTAAAGTTGTTTCATGCCTCAGTTCATCAAGATAAAAAAGTTACTTTCTCAGTACTACTATGCTCTGACATTGAGGTAGTACACATCTGAATTTTACACCAAAGTACTTACTGCAAACTAATGGAAACACCTTAGGTTAACTTCCCACATGATTATGAGTAGTTTGAAAGTTGTTTCATGGCTGTACACATCAACACAAAAAAGTTGTTATCTCAGTGCATGCAATGCTAAGACAATACAAATAGTATACATTTCAATTTTACACCAAAATACTTACGGCAAAACTAATGGAAACAACTTAGATTAACTTCCCACATGATTCTGAGATGTCTGAAAGTTGTTTCATACCTTTGCTCATCAAGACAAAAAAGTTGGTTTCTCAGTGCATGCAATGCTTTTACAATACAAATAGTATACATTTCAATTTTACACCAAAGCACTTACTGCAAACCTAATGGAAACACCTTAGGTTAACTTTCCACATGATTATGAGTAGTTTGAAAGTTGTTTCATGGCTGTACACATCAACAGAAAAAAGTTGTTATCTCAGTGCATGCAATGCTTAGACAATACAAGTAGTATACATTTCAATTTTACTCCAAAGCACTTACTGCAAACCTAATGGAAACACCTTAGGTTAACTTCCCACATGATTCTGAGATGTCTGAAACTTGTTTCATACCTGTGCACATAAAGACAAACAAGTTTATTTTACAGTGAATAGAATGGTTTGACATAAAAGTAGTATACATTTCAATTTTACACCAAAGTACTTACTGCAAATCTAAAGGAAACAACTCAGATTAACTTCCCACATGATTCTGAGATGTCTGAAAGTTGTTTCATACCTGTGGACATCAAGACAAAAAAGTTGTTTTTTCAGTGCATGCAATGCTTTTACAAAACATATAGTATACATTTCAATTTTACACCAAAGCACTTACTGCAAACCTAATGGAAACACCTTTGGTTAACTTTCCACATGATTATGAGTAGTTTGAAAGTTGTTTCATGGCTGTACACATCAACACAAAAAAGTTGTTATCTCAGTGTATGCAATGCTTAGACAATACAAATAGTATACATTTCAATTTTACACCAAAGCACTTACTGCAAACCTAATGGAAACACTTTAGGTTAACTTCCCACATGATTCTGAGATGTCTGAAAGTTGTTTCATACCTGTGCAGATACAGACAAAAAAGTTGATTTCACAGTGAATAGAATGCTTTGACATAAAGGTAGTATACATTTCAATTGTACTCAAAAGTCCTGACTGCAAACCTAATGCAAACTCATTTGGTTAACTTCCCAGATGAGTATGAATAGGTTTAAAGTTGTTTCATGCCTCAGTTCATCAAGACAAAAAAGTTACTTTCTCAGTACTACTATGCTCTGACATTAAGGTAGTACACTTCTGAATTTTACACCAAAGTACTTACTGCAAACTAATGGAAACACCTTAGGTTAACTTCCCACATGATTATGAGTAGTTTGAAAGTTGTTTCATGGCTGTACACATCAACACAAAAAAGTTGTTATCTCAGTGCATGCAATGCTTAGACAATACAAATAGTATACATTTCAATTTTACACCAAAATACTTACTGCAAACCTAATGGAAACAACTTAGATTAATTTCCCACATGATTCTGAGATGTCTGAAAGTTGTTTCATACCTCTGCACATCAAGACAAAAAAGTTGGTTTCTCAGTGCATGCAATGCTTTTACAATACAGATAGTATACATTTCAATTTTACACCAAAGCACTTACTGCAAACCTAATGGAAACACCTTAGGTTAACTTTCCACATCATTATGAGTAGTTTGAAAGTTGTTTCATGGCTGTACACATCAACAGAAAAAAGTTGTTATCTCAGTGCATGCAATGCTTAGACAATACAAATAGTATACATTTCAATTTTACTCCAAAGCACTTACTGCAAACCTAATGGAAACACCTTAGGTTAACTTCCCTCATGATTCTGAGATGTCTGAAAGTTGTTTCATACCTGTGCACATAAAGACAAACAAGTTGATTTTACAGTGAATAGAATGCTTTGACATAAAAGTAGTATACATTTCAATTTTACTCCAAAGCACTTACTGCAAACCTAATGGAAACACCTTAGGTTAACTTCCCTCATGATTCTGAGATGTCTGAAAGTTGTTTCATACCTGTGCACATAAAGACAAACAAGTTGATTTTACAGTGAATAGAATGCTTTGACATAAAAGTAGTATACATCTCAATTTTACACGAAAGTACTTACTGCTAACTATTGGAAACACGTTAGGTTAACTTCCCACATGATTATGAGTAGTTTGAAAGTTGTTTCATGGCTGTACACATCAACACAAAAAAGTTGTTATCTCAGTGCATGCAATGGTTAGACAATACAAATAGTATACATTTCAATTTTACACCAAAGTACTTACTGCAAACCTAAAGGAAACAACTCAGATTAACTTCCCACATGATTCTGAGATGTCTGAAAGTTGTTTCATACCTGTGCAGATAAAGACAAAAAAGTTGTTTTTTCAGTGCATGCAATGCTTTTACAAAACATATAGTATACATTTCAATTTTACACCAAAGCACTTACTGCAAACCTAATGGAAACACCTTTGGTTAACTTTCCACATGATTATGAGTAGTTTGAAAGTTGTTTCATGGCTGTACACATCAACACAAAAAAGTTGTTATCTCAGTGTATGCAATGCTTAGACAATACAAATAGTATACATTTCAATTTTACACCAAAGCACTTACTGCAAACCTAATGGAAACACTTTAGGTTAACTTCCCACATGATTCTGAGATGTCTGAAAGTTGTTTCATACCTGTGCAGATAAAGACAAAAAAGTTGATTTCACAGTGAATAGAATGCTTTGACATAAAGGTAGTATACATTTCAATTGTACTCAAAAGTCCTGACTGCAAACCTAACGCAAACACATTTGGTTAACTTCCCACATGAGTATGAGTAGATTTAAAGTTGTTTCATGGCTGTACACATCAACAGAAAAAAGTTGTTGTCTCAGTGCATGCAATGCTTAGACAATACAAATAGTATACATTTCAATTTTACACCAAAGCACTTACTGCAAACCTAGTGGAAACACTTTAGGTTAACTTTCCACAGGATTATGAGTAGTTTGAAAGTTGTTTCATGGCTGTACACATCAACACAAAAAAGTTGTTATCTCAGTGCATGCAATGCTTAGACAATACAAATAGTATACATTTCAATTTTACACCAAAGCACTTACTGCAATCCTAATGAAAACACTTTAAGTTAACTTCCCACATGATTCTGAGATGTCTGAAAGTTGTTTCATACCTGTGCACATAAAGACAAAAAAGTTGATTTCACAGTGAATAGAATGCTTTGACATAAAAGTAGTATACATTTCAATTGTACTCAAACGTCCTGACTGCAAACCTAATGCAAACACATTTGGTTAACTTCCCAGATGAGTATGACTAGGTTTAAAGTTGTTTCATGCCTCAGTTCATCAAGACAAAAAAGTTACTTTCTCAGTACTACTATGCTCTGACATTAAGGTAGTACACTTCTGAATTTTACACCAAAGTACTTACTGCAAACTAATGGAAACACCTTAGGTTAACTTCCCACATGATTATGAGTAGTTTGAAAGTTGTTTCATGGCTGTACACATCAACAGAAAAAAGTTGTTATCTCAGTGCATGCAATGCTTAGACAATACAAATAGTATACATTTCAATTTTACACCAAAATACTTACTGCAAACCTAATGGAAACAACTTAGATTAATTTCCCACATGATTCTGAGATGTCTCAAAGTTGTTTCATACCTGTGCACATCAAGACAAAAAAGTTGGTTTCTCAGTGCATGCAATGCTTTTACAATACAGATAGTATACATTTCAATTTTACACCAAAGCACTTACTGCAAACCTAATGGAAACACCTTAGGTTAACTTTCCACATCATTAAGAGTAGTTTGAAATTTGTTTCATGGCTGTGCACATCAACAGAAAAAAGTTGTTATCTCAGTGCATGCAATGCTTAGACAATACAAATAGTATACATTTCAATTTTACTCCAAAGCACTTACTGCAAACCTAATGGAAACACCTTAGGTTAACTTCCCACATGATTCTGAGATGTCTGAAAGTTGTTTCATACCTGTGCACATAAAGACAAACAAGTTGATTTTACAGTGAATAGAATGCTTTGACATAAAAGTAGTATACATTTCAATTTTACACCAAAGCACTTACTGCAATCCTAATGGAAACACTTTAGGTTAACGTTCCACATGATTATTAGTAGTTTGAAAGTTGTTTCATGGCTGTACACATCAACACAAAAAAGTTGTTATCTCAGTGCATGCAATGCTTAGACAATACAAATAGTATACATTTCAATTTTACACCAAAGCACTTACTGCAAACCTAATGAAAACACTCTAGGTTAACTTCGCACATGATTCTGAGATGTCTGAAAGTTGTTTCATACCTGTGCACATAAAGACAAAAAAGTTGATTTCACAGTGATTAGAATGCTTTGACATAAAAGTAGTATACATTTCAATTGTACTCAAACGTCCTGACTGCAAACCTAATGCAAACACATTTGGTTAACTTCCCAGATGAGTATGACTAGGTTTAAAGTTGTTTCATGCCTCAGTTCATCAAGACAAAAAAGTTACTTTCTCAGTACTACTATGCTCTGACATTAAGGTAGTATACATCTCAATTTTACACCAAAGTACTTACTGCTAACTATTGGAAACACCTTAGGTTAACTTCCCACATGATTATGAGTAGTTTGAAAGTTGTTTAATGGCTGTACACATCAACACAAAAAAGTTGTTATCTCAGTGCATGCAATGGTTAGACAATACAAATAGTATAGATTTCAATTTTACACCAAAGTACTTACTGCAAACCTAAAGGAAACAACTCAGATTAACTTCCCACATGATTCTGAGATGTCTGAAAGTTGTTTCATACCTGTGCACATCAAGACAAAAAAGTTGTTTTTTCAGTGCATGCAATGCTTTTACAAAACATATAGTATACATTTCAATTTTACACCAAAGCACTTACTGCAAACCTAATGGAAACACCTTTGGTTAACTTTCCACATGATTATGAGTAGTTTGAAAGTTGTTTCATGGCTGTACACATCAACACAAAAAAGTTGTTATCTCAGTGTATGCAATGCTTAGACAATACAAATAGTATACATTTCAATTTTACACCAAAGCACTTACTGCAAACCTAATGGAAACACTTTAGGTTAACTTCCCACATGATTCTGAGATGTCTGAAAGTTGTTTCATACCTGTGCAGATAAAGACAAAAAAGTTCATTTCACAGTGAATAGAATGCTTTGACATAAAGGTAGTATACATTTCAATTGTACTCAAAAGTCCTGACTGCAAACCTAACGCAAACACATTTGGTTAACTTCCCACCTGAGTATGAGTAGGTTTAAAGTTGTTTCATGGCTGTACACATCAACAGAAAAAAGTTGTTGTCTCAGTGCATGCAATGCTTAGACAATACAAATAGTATACATTTCAATTTTACACCAAAGCACTAACTGCAAACCTAATGGAAACACTTTAGGTTAACTTTCCACAGGATTATGAGTAGTTTGAAAGTTGTTTCATGGCTGTACACATCAACACAAAAAAGTTGTTATCTCAGTGCATGCAATGCTTAGACAATACAAATAGTATACATTTCAATTTTACACCAAAGCACTTACTGCAATCCTAATGAAAACACTTTAAGTTAACTTCCCACATGATTCTGAGATGTCTGAAAGTTGTTTCATACCTGTGCACATAAAGACAAAAAAGTTGATTTCACAGTGAATAGAATGCTTTGACATAAAAGTAGTATACATTTCAATTGTACTCAAACGTCCTGACTGCAAACCTAATGCAAACACATTTGGTTAACTTCCCAGATGAGTATGACTAGGTTTAAAGTTGTTTCATGCCTCAGTTCATCAAGACAAAAAAGTTACTTTCTCAGTACTACTATGCTCTGACATTAAGGTAGTATACATCTCAATTTTACACCAAAGTACTTACTGCTAACTATTGGAAACACCTTAGGTTAACTTCCCACATGATTATGAGTAGTTTGAAAGTTGTTTAATGGCTGTACACATCAACACAAAAAAGTTGTTATCTCAGTGCATGCAATACAAATAGTATACATTTCAATTTTACACCAAAGTACTTACTGCAAACCTAAAGGAAACAACTCAGATTAACTTCCCACATGATTCTGAGATGTCTGAAAGTTGTTTCATACCTGTGCACATCAAGACAAAAAAGTTGTTTTTTCAGTGCATGCAATGCTTTTACAAAACATATAGTATACATTTCAATTTTACACCAAAGCCCTTACTGCAAACCTAATGGAAACACCTTTGGTTAACTTTCCACATGATTATGAGTAGTTTGAAAGTTGTTTCATGGCTGTACACATCAACACAAAAAAGTTGTTATCTCAGTGTATGCAATGCTTAGACAATACAAATAGTATACATTTCAATTTTACACCAAAGCACTTACTGCAAACCTAATGGAAACACTTTAGGTTAACTTCCCACATGATTCTGAGATGTCTGAAAGTTGTTTCATACCTGTGCAGATAAAGACAAAAAAGTTGATTTCACTGTGAATAGAATGCTTTGACATAAAGGTAGTATACATTTCAATTGTACTCAAAAGCCCTGACTGCAAACCTAACGCAAACAGATTTGGTTAACTTCCCACATGAGTATGAGTAGGTTTAAAGTTGTTTCATGGCTGTACACATCAACAGAAAAAAGTTGTTGTCTCAGTGCATGCAATGCTTAGACAATACAAATAGTATACATTTCAATTTTACACCAAAGCACTTACTGCAAACCTAATGGAAACACTTTAGGTTAACTTTCCACATGATTATGAGTAGTTTGAAAGTTGTTTCATGGCTGTACACATCAACACAAAAAAGTTGTTATCTCAGTGCATGCAATGCTTAGACAATACAAATAGTATACATTTCAATTTTACACCAAAGCACTTGATGCAATCCTAATGAAAACACTTTAAGTTAACTTCCCACATGATTCTGAGATGTCTGAAAGTTGTTTCATACCTGTGCACATAAAGACAAAAAAGTTGATTTCACAGTGAATAGAATGCTTTGACATAAAAGTAGTATACATTTCAATTGTACTCAAAACTCCTGACTGCAAACCTAATGCAAACACATTTGGTTAACTTCCCAGATGAGTATGACAAGGTTTAAAGTTGTTTCATGCCTCAGTTCATCAAGATAAAAAAGTTACTTTCTCAGTACTACTATGCTCTGACATTAAGGTAGTACACATCTGAATTTTACACCAAAGTACTTACTGCAAACTAATGGAAACACCTTAGGTTAACTTCCCACATGATTATGAGTAGTTTGAAAGTTGTTTCATGGCTGTACACATCAACACAAAAAAGTTGTTATCTCAGTGCATGCAATGCTAAGACAATACAAATAGTATACATTTCAATTTTACACCAAAATACTTACGGCAAAACTAATGGAAACAACTTAGATTAACTTCCCACATGATTCTGAGATGTCTGAAAGTTGTTTCATACCTGTGCTCATCAAGACAAAAAAGTTGGTTTCTCAGTGCATGCAATGCTTTTACAATACAAATAGTATACATTTCAATTTTACACCAAAGCACTTACTGCAAACCTAATGGAAACACCTTAGGTTAACTTTCCACATGATTATGAGTAGTTTGAAAGTTGTTTCATGGCTGTACACATCAACAGAAAAAAGTTGTTATCTCAGTGCATGCAATACTTAGACAATACAAGTAGTATACATTTCAATTTTACTCCAAAGCACTTACTGCAAACCTAATGGAAACACCTTAGGCTAACTTCCCACATGATTCTGAGATGTCTGAAACTTGTTTCATACCTGTGCACATAAAGACAAACAAGTTGATTTTACAGTGAATAGAATGCTTTGACATAAAAGTAGAAAACATCTCAATTTTACACCAAAGTACTTACTGCTAACTATTGGAAACACCTTAGGTTAACTTCCCACATGATTATGAGTAGTTTGAAAGTTGTTTCATGGCTGTACACATCAACACAAGAAAGTTGTTATCTCAGTGCATGCAATGCTTAGACAATACAAATAGTATACATTTCAATTTTACACCAAAGCACTTACTGCAATCCTAATGAAAACACTCTAGGTTAACTTCCCACATGATTCTGAGATGTCTGAAAGTTGTTTCATACCTGTGCACATAAAGACAAAAAAGTTGATTTCACAGTGATTAGAATGCTTTGACATAAAAGTAGTATACATTTCAATTGTACTCAAACGTCCTGACTGCAAACCTAATGCAAACACATTTGGTTAACTTCCCAGATGAGTATGACTAGGTTTAAAGTTGTTTCATGCCTCAGTTCATCAAGACAAAAAAGTTACTTTCTCAGTACTACTATGCTCTGACATTAAGGTAGTACACATCTGAATTTTACACCAAAGTACTTACTGCAAACTAATGGAAACACCTTAGGTTAACTTCCCACATGATTATGAGTAGTTTGAAAGTTGTTTCATGGCTGTACACATCAACACAAAAAAGTTGTTATCTCAGTGCATGCAATGCTTTTACAATACAAATAGTATACATTTCAATTTTACACCAAAATACTTACTGCAAACCTAATGGAAACAACTTAGATTAATTTCCCACATGATTCTGAGATGTCTGAAAGTTGTTTCATACCTGTGCACATCAAGACAAAAAAGTTGGTTTCTCAGTGCATGCAATGCTTTTACAATACAAATAGTATACATTTCAATTTTACACCAAAGCACTTACTGCAAACCTAATGGAAACACCTTAGGTTAACTTTCCACATCATTATGAGTAGTTTGAAAGTTGTTTCATGGCTGTACACATCAACAGAAAAAATTTGTTATCTCAGTGCATGCAATGCTTAGACAATACAAATAGTATACATTTCAATTTTACTCCAAAGCACTTACTGCAAACCTAATGGAAACACCTTAGGTTAACTTCCCACATGATTCTGAGATGTCTGAAAGTTGTTTCATACCTGTGCAGATAAAGACAAACAAGTTGATTTTACAGTGAATAGAATGCTTTGACATAAAAGTAGTATACATTTCAATTTTACACCAAAGCACTTACTGCAAACCTAATGGAAACACTTTAGGTTAACGTTCCACATGATTATTAGTAGTTTGAAAGTTGTTTCATGGCTGTACACATCAACACAAAAAAGTTGTTATCTCAGTGCATGCAATGCTTAGACAATACAAATAGTATACATTTCAATTTACACGAAAGCACTTACTGCAATCCTAATGAAAACACTCTAGGTTAACTTCCCACATGATTCTGAGATGTCTGAAAGTTGTTTCATACCTGTGCACATAAAGACAAAAAAGTTGATTTCATAGTGAATAGAATGCTTTGACATAAAAGTAGTCTACATTTCAATTGTACTCAAACGTCCTGACTGCAAACCTAATGCAAACACATTTGGTTAACTTCCCAGATGAGTATGACTAGGTTTAAAGTTGTTTCATGCCTCAGTTCATCAAGACAAAAAAGTTACTTTCTCAGTACTAGTATGCTCTGACATTAAGGTAGTATACATCTCAATTTTACACCAAAGTACTTACTGCTAACTATTGGAAACACCTTAGGTTAACTTCCCACATGATTATGAGTAGTTTGAAAGTTGTTTCATGGCTGTACACATCAACACAAAAAAGTTGTTATCTCAGTGCATGCAATGCTTAGACAATACAAATAGTATACATTTCAATTTTACACCAAAGCACTTACTGCAATCCTAATGAAAACACTCTAGGTTAACTTCCCACATGATTCTGAGATGTCTGAAAGTTGTTTCATACCTGTGCACATAAAGACAAAAAAGTTGATTTCACAGTGATTAGAATGCTTTGACATAAAAGTAGTATACATTTCAATTGTACTCAAACGTCCTGACTGCAAACCTAATGCAAACACATTTGGTTAACTTCCCAGATGAGTATGACTAGGTTTAAAGTTGTTTCATGCCTCAGTTCATCAAGACAAAAAAGTTACTTTCTCAGTACTACTATGCTCTGACATTAAGGTAGTACACATCTGAATTTTACACCAAAGTACTTACTGCAAACTAATGGAAACACCTTAGGTTAACTTCCCACATGATTATGAGTAGTTTGAAAGTTGTTTCATGGCTGTACACATCAACACAAAAAAGTTGTTATCTCAGTGCATGCAATGCTTTTACAATACAAATAGTATACATTTCAATTTTACACCAAAATACTTACTGCAAACCTAATGGAAACAACTTAGATTAATTTCCCACATGATTCTGAGATGTCTGAAAGTTGTTTCATACCTGTGCACATCAAGACAAAAAAGTTGGTTTCTCAGTGCATGCAATGCTTTTACAATACAAATAGTATACATTTCAATTTTACACCAAAGCACTTACTGCAAACCTAATGGAAACACCTTAGGTTAACTTTCCACATCATTATGAGTAGTTTGAAAGTTGTTTCATGGCTGTACACATCAACAGAAAAAATTTGTTATCTCAGTGCATGCAATGCTTAGACAATACAAATAGTATACATTTCAATTTTACTCCAAAGCACTTACTGCAAACCTAATGGAAACACCTTAGGTTAACTTCCCACATGATTCTGAGATGTCTGAAAGTTGTTTCATACCTGTGCAGATAAAGACAAACAAGTTGATTTTACAGTGAATAGAATGCTTTGACATAAAAGTAGTATACATTTCAATTTTACACCAAAGCACTTACTGCAAACCTAATGGAAACACTTTAGGTTAACGTTCCACATGATTATTAGTAGTTTGAAAGTTGTTTCATGGCTGTACACATCAACACAAAAAAGTTGTTATCTCAGTGCATGCAATGCTTAGACAATACAAATAGTATACATTTCAATTTACACGAAAGCACTTACTGCAATCCTAATGAAAACACTCTAGGTTAACTTCCCACATGATTCTGAGATGTCTGAAAGTTGTTTCATACCTGTGCACATAAAGACAAAAAAGTTGATTTCATAGTGAATAGAATGCTTTGACATAAAAGTAGTCTACATTTCAATTGTACTCAAACGTCCTGACTGCAAACCTAATGCAAACACATTTGGTTAACTTCCCAGATGAGTATGACTAGGTTTAAAGTTGTTTCATGCCTCAGTTCATCAAGACAAAAAAGTTACTTTCTCAGTACTAGTATGCTCTGACATTAAGGTAGTATACATCTCAATTTTACACCAAAGTACTTACTGCTAACTATTGGAAACACCTTAGGTTAACTTCCCACATGATTATGAGTAGTTTGAAAGTTGTTTCATGGCTGTACACATCAACACAAAAAAGTTGTTATCTCAGTGCATGCAATGCTTAGACAATACAAATAGTATACATTTCAATTTTACACCAAAGCACTTACTGCAATCCTAATGAAAACACTCTAGGTTAACTTCCCACATGATTCTGAGATGTCTGAAAGTTGTTTCATACCTGTGCACATAAAGACAAAAAAGTTGATTTCACAGTGATTAGAATGCTTTGACATAAAAGTAGTATACATTTCAATTGTACTCAAACGTCCTGACTGCAAACCTAATGCAAACACATTTGGTTAACTTCCCAGATGAGTATGACTAGGTTTAAAGTTGTTTCATGCCTCAGTTCATCAAGACAAAAAAGTTACTTTCTCAGTACTACTATGCTCTGACATTAAGGTAGTACACATCTGAATTTTACACCAAAGTACTTACTGCAAACTAATGGAAACACCTTAGGTTAACTTCCCACATGATTATGAGTAGTTTGAAAGTTGTTTCATGGCTGTACACATCAACACAAAAAAGTTGTTATCTCAGTGCATGCAATGCTTAGACAATACAAATAGTATACATTTCAATTTTACACCAAAATACTTACTGCAAACCTAATGGAAACAACTTAGATTAATTTCCCACATGATTCTGAGATGTCTGAAAGTTGTTTCATACCTGTGCACATCAAGACAAAAAAGCTGGTTTCTCAGTGCATGCAATGCTTTTACAATACAAACAGTATACATTTCAATTTTACACCAAAGCACTTACTGCAAACCTAATGGAAACACCTTAGGTTAACTTTCCACATGATTATGAGTAGTTTGAAAGTTGTTTCATGGCTGTACACATCAACAGAAAAAAGTTGTTATCTCAGTGCATGCAATGCTTAGACAATACAAATAGTATACATTTCAATTTTACACCAAAGCACTTACTGCAATCCTAATGAAAACACTTTAAGTTAACTTCCCACATGATTCTGAGATGTCTGAAAGTTGTTTCATACCTGTGCACATAAAGACAAAAAAGTTGATTTCACAGTGAATAGAATGCTTTGACATAAAAGTAGTATACATTTCAATTGTACTCAAAACTCCTGACTGCAAACCTAATGCAAACACATTTGGTTAACTTCCCAGATGAGTATGACAAGGTTTAAAGTTGTTTCATGCCTCAGTTCATCAAGATAAAAAAGTTACTTTCTCAGTACTACTATGCTCTGACATTGAGGTAGTACACATCTGAATTTTACACCAAAGTACTTACTGCAAACTAATGGAAACACCTTAGGTTAACTTCCCACATGATTATGAGTAGTTTGAAAGTTGTTTCATGGCTGTACACATCAACACAAAAAAGTTGTTATCTCAGTGCTTGCAATGCTAAGACAATACAAATAGTATACATTTCAATTTTACACCAAAATACTTACGGCAAAACTAATGGAAACAACTTAGATTAACTTCCCACATGATTCTGAGATGTCTGAAAGTTGTTTCATACCTTTGCTCATCAAGACAAAAAAGTTGGTTTCTCAGTGCATGCAATGCTTTTACAATACAAATAGTACACATTTCAATTTTACTCCAAAGCACTTACTGCAAACCTAATGGAAACACCTTAGGTTAACTTCCCACATGATTCTGAGATGTCTGAAACTTGTTTCATACCTGTGCACATAAAGACAAACAAGTTGATTTTACAGTGAATAGAATGGTTTGACATAAAAGTAGTATACATTTCAATTTTACACCAAAGTACTTACTGCAAACCTAAAGGAAACAACTCAGATTAACTTCCCACATGATTCTGAGATGTCTGAAAGTTGTTTCATACCTGTGGACATCAAGACAAAAAAGTTGTTTTTTCAGTGCATGCAATGCTTTTACAAAACATATAGTATACATTTCAATTTTACACCAAAGCACTTACTGCAAACCTAATGGAAACACCTTTGGTTAACTTTCCACATGATTATGAGTAGTTTGAAAGTTGTTTCATGGCTGTACACATCAACACAAAAAAGTTGTTATCTCAGTGTATGCAATGCTTAGACAATACAAATAGTATACATTTCAATTTTACACCAAAGCACTTACTGCAAACCTAATGGAAACACTTTAGGTTAACTTCCCACATGATTCTGAGATGTCTGAAAGTTGTTTCATACCTGTGCAGATAAAGACAAAAAAGTTGATTTCACAGTGAATAGAATGCTTTGACATAAAGGTAGTATACATTTCAATTGTACTCAAAAGTCCTGACTGCAAACCTAATGCAAACTCATTTGGTTAACTTCCCAGATGAGTATGACTAGGTTTAAAGTTGTTTCATGCCTCAGTTCATCAAGACAAAAAAGTTACTTTCTCAGTACTACTATGCTCTGACATTAAGGTAGTACACTTCTGAATTTTACACCAAAGTACTTACTGCAAACTAATGGAAACACCTTAGGTTAACTTCCCACATGATTATGAGTAGTTTGAAAGTTGTTTCATGGCTGTACACATCAACACAAAAAAGTTGTTATCTCAGTGCATGCAATGCTTAGACAATACAAATAGTATACATTTCAATTTTACACCAAAATACTTACTGCAAACCTAATGGAAACAACTTAGATTAATTTCCCACATGATTCTGAGATGTCTGAAAGTTGTTTCATACCTGTGCACATCAAGACAAAAAAGTTGGTTTCTCAGTGCATGCAATGCTTTTACAATACAGATAGTATACATTTCAATTTTACACCAAAGCACTTACTGCAAACCTAATGGAAACACCTTAGGTTAACTTTCCACATCATTATGAGTAGTTTGAAATTTGTTTCATGGCTGTACACATCAACACAAAAAAGTTGTTATCTCAGTGCATGCAATGCTTAGACAAAACAAATAGTATACATTTCAATTTTACACCAAAGTACTTACTGCAAACTTAATGGATACAACTCAGATTAACTTCCCACATGATTCTGAGATGTCTGAAAGTTGTTTCATACCTATGCACATGAAGACAAAAAAGTTGTTTTTTCAGTGCATGCAATGCTTTTACAAAACATATAGTATACATTTCAATTTTACACCAAAGTACTTACTGCAAACCGAATGGAAACACATTAGGTTAACTTTCCATATGATTATGAGTAGTTTGAAAGTTGTTTCATGGCTGTACACATCAACACAAAAAAGTTGTTATCTCAGTGTATGCAATGCTTAGACAATACAAATAGTATACATTTCAATTTTACACCAAAGCACTTACTGCAAACCTGATGGAAACACTTTAGGTTAACTTCCCACATGATTCTGAGATGTCTGAAAGTTGTTTCATACCTGTGCAGATAAAGACAAAAAAGTTGATTTCACAGTGAATAGAATGCTTTGACATAAAGGTAGTATACATTTCAATTCTACTCAAAAGTCCTGACTGCAAACCTAACGCAAACACATTTGGTTAACTTCCCACATGAGTATGAGTAGGTTTAAAGTTGTTTCATGGCTGTACACATCAACAGAAAAAAGTTGTTGTCTCAGTGCATGCAATGCTTAGACAATACAAATAGTATACATTTCAATTTTACACCAAAGCACTTACTGCAAACCTAATGGAAACACTTTAGGTTAACTTTCCACAGGATTATGAGTAGTTTGAAAGTTGTTTCATGGCTGTACACATCAACACAAAAAAGTTGTTATCTCAGTGCATGCAATGCTTAGACAATACAAATAGTATACATTTCAATTTTACACCAAAGCACTTACTGCAATCCTAATGAAAACACTTTAAGTTAACTTCCCACATGATTCTGAGATGTCTGAAAGTTGTTTCATACCTGTGCACATAAAGACAAAAAAGTTGATTTCACAGTGAATAGAATGCTTTGACATAAAAGTAGTATACATTTCAATTGTACTCAAACGTCCTGACTGCAAACCTAATGCAAACACATTTGGTTAACTTCCCAGATGAGTATGACTAGGTTTAAAGTTGTTTCATGCCTCAGTTCATCAAGACAAAAAAGTTACTTTCTCAGTACTACTATGCTCTGACATTAAGGTAGTATACATCTCAATTTTACACCAAAGTACTTACTGCTAACTATTGGAAACACCTTAGGTTAACTTCCCACATGATTATGAGTAGTTTGAAAGTTGTTTAATGGCTGTATACATCAACACAAAAAAGTTGTTATCTCAGTGCATGCAATGGTTAGACAATACAAATAGTATACATTTCAATTTTACACCAAAGTACTTACTGCAAACCTAAAGGAAACAACTCAGATTAACTTCCCACATGATTCTGAGATGTCTGAAAGTTGTTTCATACCTGTGCACATCAAGACAAAAAAGTTGTTTTTTCAGTGCATGCAATGCTTTTACAAAACATATAGTATACATTTCAATTTTACACCAAAGCACTTACTGCAAACCTAATGGAAACACCTTTCGTTAACTTTCCACATGATTATGAGTAGTTTGAAAGTTGTTTCATGGCTGTACACATCAACACAAAAAAGTTGTTATCTCAGTGTATGCAATGCTTAGACAATACAAATAGTATACATTTCAATTTTACACCAAAGCACTTACTGCAAACCTAATGGAAACACCTTAGGTTAACTTCCCACATGATTATGAGTAGTTTGAAAGTTGTTTCATGGCTGTACACATCAACACAAAAAAGTTGTTATCTCAGTGCACGCAATGCTTAGACAATACAAATAGTATACATTTCAATTTTACACCAAAATACTTACTGCAAACCTAATGGAAACAACTTAGATTAATTTCCCACATGATTCTGAGATGTCTGAAAGTTGTTTCATACCTGTGCACATCAAGACAAAAAAGTTGGTTTCTCAGTGCATGCAATGCTTTTACAATACAAATAGTATACATTTCAATTTTACACCAAAGCACTTACTGCAAACCTAATGGAAACACCTTAGGTTAACTTTCCACATGATTATGAGTAGTTTGAAAGTTGTTTCATGGCTGTACACATCAACAGAAAAAAGTTGTTATCTCAGTGCATGCAATGCTTAGACAATACAAATAGTATACATTTCAATTTTACACCAAAGCACTTACTGCAATCCTAATGAAAACACTTTAAGTTAACTTCCCACATGATTCTGAGATGTCTGAAAGTTGTTTCATACCTGTGCACATAAAGACAAAAAAGTTGATTTCACAGTGAATAGAATGCTTTGACATAAAAGTAGTATACATTTCAATTGTACTCAAAACTCCTGACTGCAAACCTAATGCAAACACATTTGGTTAACTTCCCAGATGAGTATGACAAGGTTTAAAGTTGTTTCATGCCTCAGTTCATCAAGATAAAAAAGTTACTTTCTCAGTACTACTATGCTCTGACATTGAGGTAGTACACATCTGAATTTTACACCAAAGTACTTACTGCAAACTAATGGAAACACCTTAGGTTAACTTCCCACATGATTATGAGTAGTTTGAAAGTTGTTTCATGGCTGTACACATCAACACAAAAAAGTTGTTATCTCAGTGCTTGCAATGCTAAGACAATACAAATAGTATACATTTCAATTTTACACCAAAATACTTACGGCAAAACTAATGGAAACAACTTAGATTAACTTCCCACATGATTCTGAGATGTCTGAAAGTTGTTTCATACCTTTGCTCATCAAGACAAAAAAGTTGGTTTCTCAGTGCATGCAATGCTTTTACAATACAAATAGTATACATTTCAATTTTACACCAAAGCACTTACTGCAAACCTAATGGAAACACCTTAGGTTAACTTTCCACATGATTATCAGTAGTTTGAAAGTTGTTTCATGGCTGTACACATCAACAGAAAAAAGTTGTTATCTCAGTGCATGCAATGCTTAGACAATACAAGTAGTATACATTTCAATTTTACTCCAAAGCACTTACTGCAAACCTAATGGAAACACCTTAGGTTAACTTCCCACATGATTCTGAGATGTCTGAAACTTGTTTCATACCTGTGCACATAAAGACAAACAAGTTGATTTTACAGTGAATAGAATGGTTTGACATAAAAGTAGTATACATTTCAATTTTACACCAAAGTACTTACTGCAAACCTAAAGGAAACAACTCAGATTAACTTCCCACATGATTCTGAGATGTCTGAAAGTTGTTTCATACCTGTGGACATCAAGACAAAAAAGTTGTTTTTTCAGTGCATGCAATGCTTTTACAAAACATATAGTATACATTTCAATTTTACACCAAAGCACTTACTGCAAACCTAATGGAAACACCTTTGGTTAACTTTCCACATGATTATGAGTAGTTTGAAAGTTGTTTCATGGCTGTACACATCAACACAAAAAAGTTGTTATCTCAGTGTATGCAATGCTTAGACAATACAAATAGTATACATTTCAATTTTACACCAAAGCACTTACTGCAAACCTAATGGAAACACTTTAGGTTAACTTCCCACATGATTCTGAGATGTCTGAAAGTTGTTTCATACCTGTGCAGATAAAGACAAAAAAGTTGATTTCACAGTGAATAGAATGCTTTGACATAAAGGTAGTATACATTTCAATTGTACTCAAAAGTCCTGACTGCAAACCTAATGCAAACTCATTTGGTTAACTTCCCAGATGAGTATGACTAGGTTTAAAGTTGTTTCATGCCTCAGTTCATCAAGACAAAAAAGTTACTTTCTCAGTACTACTATGCTCTGACATTAAGGTAGTACACTTCTGAATTTTACACCAAAGTACTTACTGCAAACTAATGGAAACACCTTAGGTTAACTTCCCACATGATTATGAGTAGTTTGAAAGTTGTTTCATGGCTGTACACATCAACACAAAAAAGTTGTTATCTCAGTGCATGCAATGCTTAGACAATACAAATAGTATACATTTCAATTTTACACCAAAATACTTACTGCAAACCTAATGGAAACAACTTAGATTAATTTCCCACATGATTCTGAGATGTCTGAAAGTTGTTTCATACCTGTGCACATCAAGACAAAAAAGTTGGTTTCTCAGTGCATGCAATGCTTTTACAATACAGATAGTATACATTTCAATTTTACACCAAAGCACTTACTGCAAACCTAATGGAAACACCTTAGGTTAACTTTCCACATCATTATGAGTAGTTTGAAATTTGTTTCATGGCTGTACACATCAACACAAAAAAGTTGTTATCTCAGTGCATGCAATGCTTAGACAAAACAAATAGTATACATTTCAATTTTACACCAAAGTACTTACTGCAAACTTAATGGATACAACTCAGATTAACTTCCCACATGATTCTGAGATGTCTGAAAGTTGTTTCATACCTATGCACATGAAGACAAAAAAGTTGTTTTTTCAGTGCATGCAATGCTTTTACAAAACATATAGTATACATTTCAATTTTACACCAAAGCACTTACTGCAAACCGAATGGAAACACATTAGGTTAACTTTCCACATGATTATGAGTAGTTTGAAAGTTGTTTCATGGCTGTACACATCAACACAAAAAAGTTGTTATCTCAGTGTATGCAATGCTTAGACAATACAAATAGTATACATTTCAATTTTACACCAAAGCACTTACTGCAAACCTGATGGAAACACTTTAGGTTAACTTCCCACATGATTCTGAGATGTCTGAAAGTTGTTTCATACCTGTGCAGATAAAGACAAAAAAGTTGATTTCACAGTGAATAGAATGCTTTGAAATAAAGGTAGTATACATTTCAATTCTACTCAAAAGTCCTGACTGCAAACCTAACGCAAACACATTTGGTTAACTTCCCACATGAGTATGAGTAGGTTTAAAGTTGTTTCATGGCTGTACACATCAACAGAAAAAAGTTGTTGTCTCAGTGCATGCAATGCTTAGACAATACAAATAGTATACATTTCAATTTTACACCAAAGCACTTACTGCAAACCTAATGGAAACACTTTAGGTTAACTTTCCACAGGATTATGAGTAGTTTGAAAGTTGTTTCATGGCTGTACACATCAACACAAAAAAGTTGTTATCTCAGAGCATGCAATGCTTAGACAATACAAATAGTATACATTTCAATTTTACACCAAAGCACTTACTGCAATCCTAATGAAAACACTTTAAGTTAACTTCCCACATGATTCTGAGATGTCTGAAAGTTGTTTCATACCTGTGCACATAAAGACAAAAAAGTTGATTTCACAGTGAATAGAATGCTTTGACATAAAAGTAGTATACATTTCAATTGTACTCAAACGTCCTGACTGCAAACCTAATGCAAACACATTTGGTTAACTTCCCAGATGAGTATGACTAGGTTTAAAGTTGTTTCATGCCTCAGTTCATCAAGACAAAAAAGTTACTTTCTCAGTACTACTATGCTCTGACATTAAGGTAGTATACATCTCAATTTTACACCAAAGTACTTACTGCTAACTATTGGAAACACCTTAGGTTAACTTCCCACATGATTATGAGTAGTTTGAAAGTTGTTTAATGGCTGTATACATCAACACAAAAAAGTTGTTATCTCAGTGCATGCAATGGTTAGACAATACAAATAGTATACATTTCAATTTTACACCAAAGTACTTACTGCAAACCTAAAGGAAACAACTCAGATTAACTTCCCACATGATTCTGAGATGTCTGAAAGTTGTTTCATACCTGTGCACATCAAGACAAAAAAGTTGTTTTTTCAGTGCATGCAATGCTTTTACAAAACATATAGTATACATTTCAATTTTACACCAAAGCACTTACTGCAAACCTAATGGAAACACCTTTGGTTAACTTTCCACATGATTATGAGTAGTTTGAAAGTTGTTTCATGGCTGTACACATCAACACAAAAAAGTTGTTATCTCAGTGTATGCAATGCTTAGACAATACAAATAGTATACATTTCAATTTTACACCAAAGCACTTACTGCAAACCTAATGGAAACACTTTAGGTTAACTTCCCACATGATTCTGAGATGTCTGAAAGTTGTTTCATACCTGTGCAGATAAAGACAAAAAAGTTGATTTCACAGTGAATAGAATGCTTTGACATAAAGGTAGTATACATTTCAATTTTACACCAAAGCACTTACTGCAAACCTAATGGAAACACCTTTGGTTAACTTCCCACATGAGTATGAGTAGGTTTAAAGTTGTTTCATGGCTGTACACATCAACAGAAAAAAGTTGTTGTCTCAGTGCATGCAATGCTTAGACAATACAAATAGTATACATTTCAATTTTACACCAAAGCACTTACTGCAAACCTAATGGAAACACTTTAGGTAAACTTTCCACATGATTATGAGTAGTTTGAAAGTTGTTTCATGGCTGTACACATCAACACAAAAAAGTTGTTATCTCAGTGCATGCAATGCTTAGACAATACAAATAGTATACATTTCAATTTTACACCAAAGCACTTACTGCAATCCTAATGAAAACACTTTAGGTTAACTTCCCACATGATTCTGAGATGTCTGAAAGTTGTTTCATACCTGTGCAGATAAAGACAAAAAAGTTGATTTCACAGTGAATAGAATGCTTTGACATAAAGGTAGTATACGTTTCAATTGTACTCAAAAGTCCTGACTGCAAACCTAATGCAAACTCATTTGGTTAACTTCCCAGATGAGTATGACTAGGTTTAAAGTTGTTTCATGCCTCAGTTCATCAAGACAAAAAAGTTACTTTCTCAGTACTACTATGCTCTGACATTAAGGTAGTACACTTCTGAATTTTACACCAAAGCACTTACTGCAAACTAATGGAAACACCTTAGGTTAACTTCCCACATGGTTATGAGTAGTTTGAAAGTTGTTTCATGGCTGTACACATCAACACAAAAAAGTTGTTATCTCAGTGCATGCAATGCTTAGACAATACAAATAGTATACATTTCAATTTTACACCAAAATACTTACTGCAAACCTAATGGAAACAACTTAGATTAATTTCCCACATGATTCTGAGATGTCTCAAAGTTGTTTCATACCTGTGCACATCAAGACAAAAAAGTTGGTTTCTCAGTGCATGCAATGCTTTTACAATACAGATAGTATACATTTCAATTTTACACCAAAGCACTTACTGCAAACCTAATGGAAACACCTTAGGTTAACTTTCCACATCATTATGAGTAGTTTGAAATTTGTTTCATGGCTGTACACATCAACAGAAAAAAGTTGTTATCTCAGTGCATGCAATGCTTAGACAATACAAATAGTATACATTTCAATTTTACTCCAAAGCACTTACTGCAAACCTAATGGAAACACCTTAGGTTAACTTCCCACATGATTCTGAGATGTCTGAAAGTTGTTTCATACCTGTGCACATAAAGACAAACAAGTTGATTTTACAGTGAATAGAATGCTTTGACATAAAAGTAGTATACATTTCAATTTTACACCAAAGCACTTACTGCAATCCTAATGGAAACACTTTAGGTTAACGTTCCACATGATTATTAGTAGTTTGAAAGTTGTTTCATGGCTGTACACATCAACACAAAAAAGTTGTTATCTCAGTGCATGCAATGCTTAGACAATACAAATAGTATACATTTCAATTTTACACGAAAGCACTTACTGCAATCCTAATGAAAACACTCTAGGTTAACTTCGCACATGATTCTGAGATGTCTGAAAGTTGTTTCATACCTGTGCACATAAAGACAAAAAAGTTGATTTCACAGTGATTAGAATGCTTTGACATAAAAGTAGTATACATTTCAATTGTACTCAAACGTCCTGACTGCAAACCTAATGCAAACACATTTGGTTAACTTCCCAGATGAGTATGACTAGGTTTAAAGTTGTTTCATGCCTCAGTTCATCAAGACAAAAAAGTTACTTTCTCAGTACTACTATGCTCTGACATTAAGGTAGTATACATCTCAATTTTACACCAAAGTACTTACTGCTAACTATTGGAAACACCTTAGGTTAACTTCCCACATGATTATGAGTAGTTTGAAAGTTGTTTAATGGCTGTACACATCAACACAAAAAAGTTGTTATCTCAGTGCATGCAATGGTTAGACAATACAAATAGTATACATTTCAATTTTACACCAAAGTACTTACTGCAAACCTAAAGGAAACAACTCAGATTAACTTCCCACATGATTCTGAGATGTCTGAAAGTTGTTTCATACCTGTGCACATCAAGACAAAAAAGTTGTTTTTTCAGTGCATGCAATGCTTTTACAAAACATATAGTATACATTTCAATTTTACACCAAAGCACTTACTGCAAACCTAATGGAAACACCTTTGGTTAACTTTCCACATGATTATGAGTAGTTTGAAAGTTGTTTCATGGCTGTACACATCAACACAAAAAAGTTGTTATCTCAGTGTATGCAATGCTTAGACAATACAAATAGTATACATTTCAATTTTACACCAAAGCACTTACTGCAAACGTAATGGAAACACTTTAGGTTAACTTCCCACATGATTCTGAGATGTCTGAAAGTTGTTTCATACCTGTGCAGATAAAGACAAAAAAGTTGATTTCACAGTGAATAGAATGCTTTGACATAAAGGTAGTATACATTTCAATTGTACTCAAAAGTCCTGACTGCAAACCTAACGCAAACACATTTGGTTAACTTCCCACATGAGTATGAGTAGGTTTAAAGTTGTTTCATGGCTGTACACATCAACAGAAAAAAGTTGTTGTCTCAGTGCATGCAATGCTTAGACAATACAAATAGTATACATTTCAATTTTACACCAAAGCACTTACTGCAAACCTAATGGAAACACTTTAGGTTAACTTTCCACAGGATTATGAGTAGTTTGAAAGTTGTTTCATGGCTGTACACATCAACACAAAAAAGTTGTTATCTCAGTGCATGCAATGCTTAGACAATACAAATAGTATACATTTCAATTTTACACCAAAGCACTTACTGCAATCCTAATGAAAACACTTTAAGTTAACTTCCCACATGATTCTGAGATGTCTGAAAGTTGTTTCATAGCTGTGCACATAAAGACAAAAAAGTTGATTTCACAGTGAATAGAATGCTTTGACATAAAAGTAGTATACATTTCAATTGTACTCAAACGTCCTGACTGCAAACCTAATGCAAACACATTTGGTTAACTTCCCAGATGAGTATGACTAGGTTTAAAGTTGTTTCATGCCTCAGTTCATCAAGACAAAAAAGTTACTTTCTCAGTACTACTATGCTCTGACATTAAGGTAGTATACATGTCAATTTTACACCAAAGTACTTACTGCTAACTATTGGAAACACCTTAGGTTAACTTCCCACATGATTATGAGTAGTTTGAAAGTTGTTTAATGGCTGTACACATCAACACAAAAAAGTTGTTATCTCAGTGCATGCAATACAAATAGTATACATTTCAATTTTACACCAAAGTACTTACTGCAAACCTAAAGGAAACAACTCAGATTAACTTCCCACATGATTCTGAGATGTCTGAAAGTTGTTTCATACCTGTGCACATCAAGACAAAAAAGTTGTTTTTTCAGTGCATGCAATGCTTTTACAAAACATATAGTATACATTTCAATTTTACACCAAAGCACTTACTGCAAACCTAATGGAAACACCTTTGGTTAACTTTCCACATGATTATGAGTAGTTTGAAAGTTGTTTCATGGCTGTACACATCAACACAAAAAAGTTGTTATCTCAGTGTATGCAATGCTTAGACAATACAAATAGTATACATTTCAATTTTACACCAAAGCACTTACTGCAAACCTAATGGAAACACTTTAGGTTAACTTCCCACATGATTCTGAGATGTCTGAAAGTTGTTTCATACCTGTGCAGATAAAGACAAAAAAGTTGATTTCACAGTGAATAGAATGCTTTGACATAAAGGTAGTATACATTTCAATTGTACTCAAAAGTCCTGACTGCAAACCTAACGCAAACACATTTGGTTAACTTCCCACATGAGTATGAGTAGGTTTAAAGTTGTTTCATGGCTGTACACATCAACAGAAAAAAGTTGTTGTCTCAGTGCATGCAATGCTTAGACAATACAAATAGTATACATTTCAATTTTACACCAAAGCACTTACTGCAAACCTAATGGAAACACTTTAGGTTAACTTTCCACATGATTATGAGTAGTTTGAAAGTTGTTTCATGGCTGTACACATCAACACAAAAAAGTTGTTATCTCAGTGCATGCAATGCTTAGACAATACAAATAGTATACATTTCAATTTTACACCAAAGCACTTGATGCAATCCTAATGAAAACACTTTAAGTTAACTTCCCACATGATTCTGAGATGTCTGAAAGTTGTTTCATACCTGTGCACATAAAGACAAAAAAGTTGATTTCACAGTGAATAGAATGCTTTGACATAAAAGTAGTATACATTTCAATTGTACTCAAAACTCCTGACTGCAAACCTAATGCAAACACATTTGGTTAACTTCCCAGATGAGTATGACAAGGTTTAAAGTAGTTTCATGCCTCAGTTCATCAAGATAAAAAAGTTACTTTCTCAGTACTACTATGCTCTGACATTAAGGTAGTACACATCTGAATTTTACACCAAAGTACTTACTGCAAACTAATGGAAACACCTTAGGTTAACTTCCCACATGATTATGAGTAGTTTGAAAGTTGTTTCATGGCTGTACACATCAACACAAAAAAGTTGTTATCTCAGTGCATGCAATGCTAAGACAATACAAATAGTATACATTTCAATTTTACACCAAAATACTTACGGCAAAACTAATGGAAACAACTTAGATTAACTTCCCACATGATTCTGAGATGTCTGAAAGTTGTTTCATACCTGTGCTCATCAAGACAAAAAAGTTGGTTTCTCAGTGCATGCAATGCTTTTACAATACAAATAGTATACATTTCAATTTTACACCAAAGCACTTACTGCAAACCTAATGGAAACACCTTAGGTTAACTTTCCACATGATTATGAGTAGTTTGAAAGTTGTTTCATGGCTGTACACATCAACAGAAAAAAGTTGTTATCTCAGTGCATGCAATGCTTAGACAATACAAGTAGTATACATTTCAATTTTACTCCAAAGCACTTACTGCAAACCTAATGGAAACACCTTAGGCTAACTTCCCACATGATTCTGAGATGTCTGAAACTTGTTTCATACCTGTGCACATAAAGACAAACAAGTTGATTTTACAGTGAATAGAATGCTTTGACATAAAAGTAGTATACATTTCAATTTTACACCAAAGCACTTACTGCAAACCTAATGGAAACACTTTAGGTTAACTTTCCACATGATTATGAGTAGTTTGAAAGTTGTTTCATGGCTGTACACATCAACACAAAAAAGTTGTTATCTCAGTGCATGCAATGCTTAGACAATACAAATAGTATACATTTCAATTTTACACCAAAGCACTTACTGCAAACCTAATGGAAACTCTTTAGGTTAACTTCCCACATGATTCTGAGATGTCTGAAAGTTGTTTCATTCCTGTGCAGATAAAGACAAAAAAGTTGATTTCACAGTGAATAGAATGCTTTGACATAAAAGTAGTATACATTTCAATTGTACTGAAAAGTCCTGACTGCAAACCTAATGCAAACTCATTTGGTTAACTTCCCAGATGAGTATGACTAGGTTTAAAGTTGTTTCATGCCTCAGTTCATCAAGACAAAAAACGTTACTTTCTCAGTACTTCTATGCTCTGACATTAAGGTAGTACACATCTGAATTTTACACCAAAGTACTTACTGCAAACTAATGGAAACACCTTAGGTTAACTTCCCACATGATTATGAGTAGTTTGAAAGTTGTTTCATGGCTGTACACATCAACACAAAAAAGTTTTTATCTCAGTGCATGCAATGCTTAGACAATACAAATAGTATACATTTCAATTTTACACCAAAATACTTACTGCAAACCTAATGGAAACAACTTAGATTAATTTCCCACATGATTCTGAGATGTCTGAAAGTTGTTTCATACCTGTGCACATAAAGACAAACAAGTTGACTTTACAGTGAATAGAATGCTTTGACATAAAAGTAGTATACATTTCAATTTTACACCAAAGCACTTACTGCAAACCTAATGGAAACACTTTAGGTTAACGTTCCACATGATTATTAGTAGTTTGAAAGTTGTTTCATGGCTGTACACATCAACACAAAAAAGTTGTTATCTCAGTGCATGCAATGCTTAGACAATACAAATAGTATACATTTCAATTTTACACCAAAGCACTTACTGCAATCCTAATGAAAACACTCTAGGTTAACTTCCCACATGATTCTGAGATGTCTGAAAGTTGTTTCATACCTGTGCACATAAAGACAAAAAAGTTGATTTCACAGTGATTAGAATGCTTTGACATAAAAGTAGTATACATTTCAATTGTACTCAAACGTCCTGACTGCAAACCTAATGCAAACACATTTGGTTAACTTCCCAGATGAGTATGACTAGGTTTAAAGTTGTTTCATGCCTCAGTTCATCAAGACAAAAAAGTTACTTTCTCAGTACTACTATGCTCTGACATTAAGGTAGTACACATCTGAATTTTACACCAAAGTACTTACTGCAAACTAATGGAAACACCTTAGGTTAACTTCCCACATGATTATGAGTAGTTTGAAAGTTGTTTCATGGCTGTACACATCAACACAAAAAAGTTGTTATCTCAGTGCATGCAATGCTTAGACAATACAAATAGTATACATTTCAATTTTACACCAAAATACTTACTGCAAACCTAATGGAAACAACTTAGATTAATTTCCCACATGATTCTGAGATGTCTGAAAGTTGTTTCATACCTGTGCACATCAAGACAAAAAAGTTGGTTTCTCAGTGCATGCAATGCTTTTACAATACAAATAGTATACATTTCAATTTTACACCAAAGCACTTACTGCAAACCTAATGGAAACACCTTAGGTTAACTTTCCACATCATTATGAGTAGTTTGAAAGTTGTTTCATGGCTGTACACATCAACAGAAAAAAGTTGTTATCTCAGTGCATGCAATGCTTAGACAATACAAATAGTATACATTTCAATTTTACTCCAAAGCACTTACTGCAAACCTAATGGAAACACCTTAGGTTAACTTCCCACATGATTCTGAGATGTCTGAAAGTTGTTTCATACCTGTGCACATAAAGACAAACAAGTTGATTTTACAGTGAATAGAATGCTTTGACATAAAAGTAGTATACATTTCAATTTTACACCAAAGCACTTACTGCAAACCTAATGGAAACACTTTAGGTTAACGTTCCACATGATTATTAGTAGTTTGAAAGTTGTTTCATGGCTGTACACATCAACACAAAAAAGTTGTTATCTCAGTGCATGCAATGCTTAGACAATACAAATAGTATACATTTCAATTTACACGAAAGCACTTACTGCAATCCTAATGAAAACACTCTAGGTTAACTTCCCACATGATTCTGAGATGTCTGAAAGTTGTTTCATACCTGTGCACATAAAGACAAAAAAGTTGATTTCATAGTGATTAGAATGCTTTGACATAAAAGTAGTCTACATTTCAATTGTACTCAAACGTCCTGACTGCAAACCTAATGCAAACACATTTGGTTAACTTCCCAGATGAGTATGACTAGGTTTAAAGTTGTTTCATGCCTCAGTTCATCAAGACAAAAAAGTTACTTTCTCAGTACTACTATGCTCTGACATTAAGGTAGTATACATCTCAATTTTACACCAAAGTACTTACTGCTAACTATTGGAAACACCTTAGGTTAACTTCCCACATGATTATGAGTAGTTTGAAAGTTGTTTCATGGCTGTACACATCAACACAAAAAAGTTGTTATCTCAGTGCATACAATGCTTAGACAATACAAATAGTATACATTTCAATTTTACACCAAAGCACTTACTGCAATCCTAATGAAAACACTCTAGGTTAACTTCCCACATGATTCTGAGATGTCTGAAAGTTGTTTCATACCTGTGCACATAAAGACAAAAAAGTTGATTTCACAGTGATTAGAATGCTTTGACATAAAAGTAGTATACATTTCAATTGTACTCAAACGTCCTGACTGCAAACCTAATGCAAACACATTTGGTTAACTTCCCAGATGAGTATGACTAGGTTTAAAGTTGTTTCATGCCTCAGTTCATCAAGACAAAAAAGTTACTTTCTCAGTACTACTATGCTCTGACATTAAGGTAGTACACATCTGAATTTTACACCAAAGTACTTACTGCAAACTAATGGAAACACCTTAGGTTAACTTCCCACATGATTATGAGTAGTTTGAAAGTTGTTTCATGGCTGTACACATCAACACAAAAAAGTTGTTATCTCAGTGCATGCAATGCTTAGACAATAAAAATAGTATACATTTCAATTTTACACCAAAATACTTACTGCAAACCTAATGGAAACAACTTAGATTAATTTCCCACATGATTCTGAGATGTCTGAAAGTTGTTTCATACCTGTGCACATCAAGACAAAAAAGTTGGTTTCTCAGTGCATGCAATGCTTTTACAATACAAATAGTATACATTTCAATTTTACACCAAAGCACTTACTGCAAACCTAATGGAAACACCTTAGGTTAACTTTCCACATCATTATGAGTAGTTTGAAAGTTGTTTCATGGCTGTACACATCAACAGAAAAAAGTTGTTATCTCAGTGTATGCAATGCTTAGACAATACAAGTAGTATACATTTCAATTTTACTCCAAAGCACTTACTGCAAACCTAATGGAAACACTTTAGGTTAACTTCCCACATGATTCTGAGATGTCTGAAAGTTGTTTCATACCTGTGCAGATAAAGACAAAAAAGTTGATTTCACAGTGAATAGAATGCTTTGACATAAAGGTAGTATACATTTCAATTGTACTCAAAAGTCCTGACTGCAAACCTAATGCAAACTCATTTGGTTAACTTCCCAGATGAGTATGACTAGGTTTAAAGTTGTTTCATGCCTCAGTTCATCAAGACAAAAAAGTTACTTTCTCAGTACTACTATGCTCTGACATTAAGGTAGTACACTTCTGAATTTTACACCAAAGTACTTACTGCAAACTAATGGAAACACCTTAGGTTAACTTCCCACATGATTATGAGTAGTTTGAAAGTTGTTTCATGGCTGTACACATCAACACAAAAAAGTTGTTATCTCAGTGCATGCAATGCTTAGACAATACAAATAGTATACATTTCAATTTTACACCAAAATACTTACTGCAAACCTAATGGAAACAACTTAGATTAATTTCCCACATGATTCTGAGATGTCTGAAAGTTGTTTCATACCTGTGCACATCAAGACAAAAAAGTTGGTTTCTCAGTGCATGCAATGCTTTTACAATACAGATAGTATACATTTCAATTTTACACCAAAGCACTTACTGCAAACCTAATGGAAACACCTTAGGTTAACTTTCCACATCATTATGAGTAGTTTGAAATTTGTTTCATGGCTGTACACATCAACAGAAAAAAGTTGTTATCTCAGTGCATGCAATGCTTAGACAATACAAATAGTATACATTTCAATTTTACTCCAAAGCACTTACTGCAAACCTAATGGAAACACCTTAGGTTAACTTCCCTCATGATTCTGAGATGTCTGAAAGTTGTTTCATACCTGTGCACATAAAGACAAACAAGTTGATTTTACAGTGAATAGAATGCTTTGACATAAAAGTAGTATACATTTCAATTTTACACCAAAGCACTTACTGCAATCCTAATGGAAACACTTTAGGTTAACGTTCCACATGATTATTAGTAGTTTGAAAGTTGTTTCATGGCTGTACACATCAACACAAAAAAGTTGTTATCTCAGTGCATGCAATGCTTAGACAATACAAATAGTATACATTTCAATTTTACACGAAAGCACTTACTGCAATCCTAATGAAAACACTCTAGGTTAACTTCGCACATGATTCTGAGATGTCTGAAAGTTGTTTCATACCTGTGCACATAAAGACAAAAAAGTTGATTTCACAGTGATTAGAATGCTTTGACATAAAAGTAGTATACATTTCAATTGTACTCAAACGTCCTGACTGCAAACCTAATGCAAACACATTTGGTTAACTTCCCAGATGAGTATGACTAGGTTTAAAGTTGTTTCATGCCTCAGTTCATCAAGACAAAAAAGTTACTTTCTCAGTACTACTATGCTCTGACATTAAGGTAGTATACATCTCAATTTTACACCAAAGTACTTACTGCTAACTATTGGAAACACCTTAGGTTAACTTCCCACATGATTATGAGTAGTTTGAAAGTTGTTTAATGGCTGTACACATCAACACAAAAAAGTTGTTATCTCAGTGCATGCAATGGTTAGACAATACAAATAGTATACATTTCAATTTTACACCAAAGTACTTACTGCAAACCTGAAGGAAACAACTCAGATTAACTTCCCACATGATTCTGAGATGTCTGAAAGTTGTTTCATACCTGTGCACATCAAGACAAAAAAGTTGTTTTTTCAGTGCATGCAATGCTTTTACAAAACATATAGTATACATTTCAATTTTACACCAAAGCACTTACTGCAAACCAAATGGAAACACCTTTGGTTAACTTTCCACATGATTATGAGTAGTTTGAAAGTTGTTTCATGGCTGTACACATCAACACAAAAAAGTTGTTATCTCAGTGTATGCAATGCTTAGACAATACAAATAGTATACATTTCAATTTTACACCAAAGCACTTACTGCAAACCTAATGGAAACACTTTAGGTTAACTTCCCACATGATTCTGAGATGTCTGAAAGTTGTTTCATACCTGTGCAGATAAAGACAAAAAAGTTGATTTCACAGTGAATAGAATGCTTTGACATAAAGGTAGTATACATTTCAATTGTACTCAAAAGTCCTGACTGCAAACCTAACGCAAACACATTTGGTTAACTTCCCACATGAGTATGAGTAGGTTTAAAGTTGTTTCATGGCTGTACACATCAACAGAAAAAAGTTGTTGTCTCAGTGCATGCAATGCTTAGACAATACAAATAGTATACATTTCAATTTTACACCAAAGCACTTACTGCAAACCTAATGGAAACACTTTAGGTTAACTTTCCACAGGATTATGAGTAGTTTGAAAGTTGTTTCATGGCTGTACACATCAACACAAAAAAGTTGTTATCTCAGTGCATGCAATGCTTTTACAATACAGATAGTATACATTTCAATTTTACACCAAAGCACTTACTGCAAACCTAATGGAAACACCTTAGGTTAACTTTCCACACCATTATGAGTAGTTTGAAATTTGTTTCATGGCTGTACACATCAACAGAAAAAAGTTGTTATCTCAGTGCATGCAATGCTTAGACAATACAAATAGTATACATTTCAATTTTACACCAAAGCACTTACTGCAATCCTAATGAAAACACTTTAAGTTAACTTCCCACATGATTCTGAGATGTCTGAAAGTTGTTTCATACCTGTGCACGTAAAGACAAAAAAGTTGATTTCACAGTGAATAGAATGCTTTGACATAAAAGTAGCATACATTTCAATTGTACTCAAAACTCCTGACTGCAAACCTAATGCAAACACATTTGGTTAACTTCCCAGATGAGTATGACAAGGTTTAAAGTTGTTTCATGCCTCAGTTCATCAAGATAAAAAAGTTACTTTCTCAGTACTACTATGCTCTGACATTGAGGTAGTACACATCTGAATTTTACACCAAAGTACTTACTGCAAACTAATGGAAACACCTTAGGTTAACTTCCCACATGATTATGAGTAGTTTGAAAGTTGTTTCATGGCTGTACACATCAACACAAAAAAGTTGTTATCTCAGTGCATGCAATGCTAAGACAATACAAATAGTATACATTTCAATTTTACACCAAAATACTTACGGCAAAACTAATGGAAACAACTTAGATTAACTTCCCACATGATTCTGAGATGTCTGAAAGTTGTTTCATACCTGTGGACATCAAGACAAAAAAGTTGTTTTTTCAGTGCATGCAATGCTTTTACAAAACATATAGTATACATTTCAATTTTACACCAAAGCACTTACTGCAAACCTAATGGAAACACCTTTGGTTAACTTTCCACATGATTATGAGTAGTTTGAAAGTTGTTTCATGGCTGTACACATCAACACAAAAAAGTTGTTATCTCAGTGTATGCAATGCTTAGACAATACAAATAGTATACATTTCAATTTTACACCAAAGCACTTACTGCAAACCTAATGGAAACACTTTAGGTTAACTTCCCACATGATTCTGAGATGTCTGAAAGTTGTTTCATACCTGTGCAGATAAAGACAAAAAAGTTGATTTCACAGTGAATAGAATGCTTTGACATAAAGGTAGTATACATTTCAATTGTACTCAAAAGTCCTGACTGCAAACCTAATGCAAACTCATTTGGTTAACTTCCCAGATGAGTATGACTAGGTTTAAAGTTGTTTCATGCCTCAGTTCATCAAGACAAAAAAGTTACTTTCTCAGTACTACTATGCTCTGACATTAAGGTAGTACACTTCTGAATTTTACACCAAAGTACTTACTGCAAACTAATGGAAACACCTTAGGTTAACTTCCCACATGATTATGAGTAGTTTGAAAGTTGTTTCATGGCTGTACACATCAACACAAAAAAGTTGTTATCTCAGTGCATGCAATGCTTAGACAATACAAATAGTATACATTTCAATTTTACACCAAAATACTTACTGCAAACCTAATGGAAACAACTTAGATTAATTTCCCACATGATTCTGAGATGTCTGAAAGTTGTTTCATACCTGTGCACATCAAGACAAAAAAGTTGGTTTCTCAGTGCATGCAATGCTTTTACAATACAGATAGTATACATTTCAATTTTACACCAAAGCACTTACTGCAAACCTAATGGAAACACCTTAGGTTAACTTTCCACATCATTATGAGTAGTTTGAAATTTGTTTCATGGCTGTACACATCAACAGAAAAAAGTTGTTATCTCAGTGCATGCAATGCTTAGACAATACAAATAGTATACATTTCAATTTTACTCCAAAGCACTTACTGCAAACCTAATGGAAACACCTTAGGTTAACTTCCCTCATGATTCTGAGATGTCTGAAAGTTGTTTCATACCTGTGCACATAAAGACAAACAAGTTGATTTTACAGTGAATAGAATGCTTTGACATAAAAGTAGTATACATTTCAATTTTACACCAAAGCACTTACTGCAATCCTAATGGAAACACTTTAGGTTAACGTTCCACATGATTATTAGTAGTTTGAAAGTTGTTTCATGGCTGTACACATCAACACAAAAAAGTTGTTATCTCAGTGCATGCAATGCTTAGACAATACAAATAGTATACATTTCAATTTTACACGAAAGCACTTACTGCAATCCTAATGAAAACACTCTAGGTTAACTTCGCACATGATTCTGAGATGTCTGAAAGTTGTTTCATACCTGTGCACATAAAGACAAAAAAGTTGATTTCACAGTGATTAGAATGCTTTGACATAAAAGTAGTATACATTTCAATTGTACTCAAACGTCCTGACTGCAAACCTAATGCAAACACATTTGGTTAACTTCCCAGATGAGTATGACTAGGTTTAAAGTTGTTTCATGCCTCAGTTCATCAAGACAAAAAAGTTACTTTCTCAGTACTACTATGCTCTGACATTAAGGTAGTATACATCTCAATTTTACACCAAAGTACTTACTGCTAACTATTGGAAACACCTTAGGTTAACTTCCCACATGATTATGAGTAGTTTGAAAGTTGTTTAATGGCTGTACACATCAACACAAAAAAGTTGTTATCTCAGTGCATGCAATGGTTAGACAATACAAATAGTATACATTTCAATTTTACACCAAAGTACTTACTGCAAACCTGAAGGAAACAACTCAGATTAACTTCCCACATGATTCTGAGATGTCTGAAAGTTGTTTCATACCTGTGCACATCAAGACAAAAAAGTTGTTTTTTCAGTGCATGCAATGCTTTTACAAAACATATAGTATACATTTCAATTTTACACCAAAGCACTTACTGCAAACCAAATGGAAACACCTTTGGTTAACTTTCCACATGATTATGAGTAGTTTGAAAGTTGTTTCATGGCTGTACACATCAACACAAAAAAGTTGTTATCTCAGTGTATGCAATGCTTAGACAATACAAATAGTATACATTTCAATTTTACACCAAAGCACTTACTGCAAACCTAATGGAAACACTTTAGGTTAACTTCCCACATGATTCTGAGATGTCTGAAAGTTGTTTCATACCTGTGCAGATAAAGACAAAAAAGTTGATTTCACAGTGAATAGAATGCTTTGACATAAAGGTAGTATACATTTCAATTGTACTCAAAAGTCCTGACTGCAAACCTAACGCAAACACATTTGGTTAACTTCCCACATGAGTATGAGTAGGTTTAAAGTTGTTTCATGGCTGTACACATCAACAGAAAAAAGTTGTTGTCTCAGTGCATGCAATGCTTAGACAATACAAATAGTATACATTTCAATTTTACACCAAAGCACTTACTGCAAACCTAATGGAAACACTTTAGGTTAACTTTCCACAGGATTATGAGTAGTTTGAAAGTTGTTTCATGGCTGTACACATCAACACAAAAAAGTTGTTATCTCAGTGCATGCAATGCTTAGACAATACAAATAGTATACATTTCAATTTTACACCAAAGCACTTACTGCAATCCTAATGAAAACACTTTAAGTTAACTTCCCACATGATTCTGAGATGTCTGAAAGTTGTTTCATACCTGTGCACATAAAGACAAAAAAGTTGATTTCACAGTGAATAGAATGCTTTGACATAAAAGTAGTATACATTTCAATTGTTCTCAAACGTCCTGACTGCAAACCTAATGCAAACACATTTGGTTAACTTCCCAGATGAGTATGACTAGGTTTAAAGTTGTTTCATGCCTCAGTTCATCAAGACAAAAAAGTTACTTTCTCAGTACTACTATGCTCTGACATTAAGGTAGTATACATCTCAATTTTACACCAAAGTACTTACTGCTAACTATTGGAAACACCTTAGGTTAACTTCCCACATGATTATGAGTAGTTTGAAAGTTGTTTAATGGCTGTACACATCAACACAAAAAAGTTGTTATCTCAGTGCATGCAATACAAATAGTATACATTTCAATTTTACACCAAAGTACTTACTGCAAACCTAAAGGAAACAACTCAGATTAACTTCCCACATGATTCTGAGATGTTTGAAAGTTGTTTCATACCTGTGCACATCAAGACAAAACAGTTGTTTTTTCAGTGCATGCAATGCTTTTACAAAACATATAGTATACATTTCAATTTTACACCAAAGCACTTACTGCAAACCTAATGGAAACACCTTTGGTTAACTTTCCGCATGATTATGAGTAGTTTGAAAGTTGTTTCATGACTGTACACATCAACACAAAAAAGTTGTTATCTCAGTGTATGCAATGCTTAGAGAATACAAATAGTATACATTTCAATTTTACACCAAAGCACTTACTGCAAACCTAATGGAAACACTTTAGGTTAACTTCCCACATGATTCTGAGATGTCTGAAAGTTGTTTCATACCTGTGCAGATAAAGACAAAAAAGTTGATTTCACAGTGAATAGAATGCTTTGACATAAAGGTAGTATACATTTCAATTGTACTCAAAAGTCCTGACTGCAAACCTAACGCAAACACATTTGGTTAACTTCCCACATGAGTATGAGTAGGTTTAAAGTTGTTTCATGGCTGTACACATCAACAGAAAAAAGTTGTTGTCTCAGTGCATGCAATGCTTAGACAATACAAATAGTATACATTTCAATTTTACACCAAAGCACTTACTGCAAACCTAATGGAAACACTTTAGGTTAACTTTCCACATGATTATGAGTAGTTTGAAAGTTGTTTCATGGCTGTACACATCAACACAAAAAAGTTGTTATCTCAGTGCATGCAATGCTTAGACAATACAAATAGTATACATTTCAATTTTACACCAAAGCACTTGATGCAATCCTAATGAAAACACTTTAAGTTAACTTCCCACATGATTCTGAGATGTCTGAAAGTTGTTTCATACCTGTGCACATAAAGACAAAAAAGTTGATTTCACAGTGAATAGAATGCTTTGACATAAAAGTAGTATACATTTCAATTGTACTCAAAACTCCTGACTGCAAACCTAATGCAAACACATTTGGTTAACTTCCCAGATGAGTATGACAAGGTTTAAAGTTGTTTCATGCCTCAGTTCATCAAGATAAAAAAGTTACTTTCTCAGTACTACTATGCTCTGACATTAAGGTAGTACACATCTGAATTTTACACCAAAGTACTTACTGCAAACTAATGGAAACACCTTAGGTTAACTTCCCACATGATTATGAGTAGTTTGAAAGTTGTTTCATGGCTGTACACATCAACACAAAAAAGTTGTTATCTCAGTGCATGCAATGCTAAGACAATACAAATAGTATACATTTCAATTTTACACCAAAATACTTACGGCAAAACTAATGGAAACAACTTAGATTAACTTCCCACATGATTCTGAGATGTCTGAAAGTTGTTTCATACCTGTGCTCATCAAGACAAAAAAGTTGGTTTCTCAGTGCATGCAATGCTTTTACAATACAAATAGTATACATTTCAATTTTACACCAAAGCACTTACTGCAAACCTAATGGAAACACCTTAGGTTAACTTTCCACATGATTATGAGTAGTTTGAAAGTTGTTTCATGGCTGTACACATCAACAGAAAAAAGTTGTTATCTCAGTGCATGCAATGCTTAGACAATACAAGTAGTATACATTTCAATTTTACTCCAAAGCACTTACTGCAAACCTAATGGAAACACCTTAGGCTAACTTCCCACATGATTCTGAGATGTCTGAAACTTGTTTCATACCTGTGCACATAAAGACAAACAAGTTGATTTTACAGTGAATAGAATGCTTTGACATAAAAGTAGTATAGATTTCAATTTTACACCAAAGCACTTACTGCAAACCTAATGGAAACACTTTAGGTTAACTTTCCACATGATTATGAGTAGTTTGAAAGTTGTTTCATGGCTGTACACATCAACACAAAAAAGTTGTTATCTCAGTGCATGCAATGCTTAGACAATACAAATAGTATACATTTCAATTTTACACCAAAGCACTTACTGCAAACCTAATGGAAACACTTTAGGTTAACTTCCCACATGATTCTGAGATGTCTGAAAGTTGTTTCATTCCTGTGCAGATAAAGACAAAAAAGTTGATTTCACAGTGAATAGAATGCTTTGACATAAAAGTAGTATACATTTCAATTGTACTGAAAAGTCCTGACTGCAAACCTAATGAAAACTCATTTGGTTAACTTCCCAGATGAGTATGACTAGGTTTAAAGTTGTTTCATGCCTCAGTTCATCAAGACAAAAAACGTTACTTTCTCAGTACTTCTATGCTCTGACATTAAGGTAGTACACATCTGAATTTTACACCAAAGTACTTACTGCAAACTAATGGAAACACCTTAGGTTAACTTCCCACATGATTATGAGTAGTTTGAAAGTTGTTTCATGGCTGTACACATCAACACAAAAAAGTTGTTATCTCAGTGCATGCAATGCTTAGACAATACAAATAGCATACATTTCAATTTTACACCAAAATACTTACTGCAAACCTAATGGAAACAACTTAGATTAATTTCCCACATGATTCTGAGATGTCTGAAAGTTGTTTCATACCTGTGCACATAAAGACAAACAAGTTGATTTTACAGTGAATAGAATGCTTTGACATAAAAGTAGTATACATTTCAATTTTACACCAAAGCACTTACTGCAAACCTAATGGAAACACTTTAGGTTAACGTTCCACATGATTATTAGTAGTTTGAAAGTTGTTTCATGGCTGTACACATCAACACAAAAAAGTTGTTATCTCAGTGCATGCAATGCTTAGACAATACAAGTAGTATACATTTCAATTTTACTCCAAAGCACTTACTGCAAACCTAATGGAAACACCTTAGGCTAACTTCCCACATGATTCTGAGATGTCTGAAACTTGTTTCATACCTGTGCACATAAAGACAAACAAGTTGATTTTACAGTGAATAGAATGCTTTGACATAAAAGTAGTATAGATTTCAATTTTACACCAAAGCACTTACTGCAAACCTAATGGAAACACTTTAGGTTAACTTTCCACATGATTATGAGTAGTTTGAAAGTTGTTTCATGGCTGTACACATCAACACAAAAAAGTTGTTATCTCAGTGCATGCAATGCTTAGACAATACAAATAGTATACATTTCAATTTTACACCAAAGCACTTACTGCAAACCTAATGGAAACACTTTAGGTTAACTTCCCACATGATTCTGAGATGTCTGAAAGTTGTTTCATTCCTGTGCAGATAAAGACAAAAAAGTTGATTTCACAGTGAATAGAATGCTTTGACATAAAAGTAGTATACATTTCAATTGTACTGAAAAGTCCTGACTGCAAACCTAATGAAAACTCATTTGGTTAACTTCCCAGATGAGTATGACTAGGTTTAAAGTTGTTTCATGCCTCAGTTCATCAAGACAAAAAACGTTACTTTCTCAGTACTTCTATGCTCTGACATTAAGGTAGTACACATCTGAATTTTACACCAAAGTACTTACTGCAAACTAATGGAAACACCTTAGGTTAACTTCCCACATGATTATGAGTAGTTTGAAAGTTGTTTCATGGCTGTACACATCAACACAAAAAAGTTGTTATCTCAGTGCATGCAATGCTTAGACAATACAAATAGCATACATTTCAATTTTACACCAAAATACTTACTGCAAACCTAATGGAAACAACTTAGATTAATTTCCCACATGATTCTGAGATGTCTGAAAGTTGTTTCATACCTGTGCACATAAAGACAAACAAGTTGATTTTACAGTGAATAGAATGCTTTGACATAAAAGTAGTATACATTTCAATTTTACACCAAAGCACTTACTGCAAACCTAATGGAAACACTTTAGGTTAACGTTCCACATGATTATTAGTAGTTTGAAAGTTGTTTCATGGCTGTACACATCAACACAAAAAAGTTGTTATCTCAGTGCATGCAATGCTTAGACAATACAAATAGTATACATTTCAATTTTACACCAAAATACTTACTGCAAACCTAATGGAAACAACTTAGATTAATTTCCCACATGATCCTGAGATGTCTGAAAGTTGTTTCATACCTGTGCGCATCAAGACAAAAAAGTTGGTTTCTCAGTGCATGCAATGCTTTTACAATACAAATAGTATACATTTCAATTTTACACCAAAGCACTTACTGCAAACCTAATGGAAACACCTTAGGTTAACTTTCCACATCATTATGAGTAGTTTGAAAGTTGTTTCATGGCTGTACACATCAACAGAAAAAAGTTGTTATCTCAGTGCATGCAATGCTTAGACAATACAAATAGTATACATTTCAATTTTACTCCAAAGCACTTACTGCAAACCTAATGGAAACACCTTAGGTTAACTTCCCACATGATTCTGAGATGTCTGAAAGTTGTTTCATACCTGTGCACATAAAGACAAACAAGTTGATTTTACAGTGAATAGAATGCTTTGACATAAAAGTAGTATACATTTCAATTTTACACCAAAGCACTTACTGCAAACCTAATGGAAACACTTTAGGTTAACGTTCCACATGATTATTAGTAGTTTGAAAGTTGTTTCATGGCTGTACACATCAACACAAAAAAGTTGTTATCTCAGTGCATGCAATGCTTAGACAATACAAATAGTATACATTTCAATTTACACGAAAGCACTTACTGCAATCCTAATGAAAACACTCTAGGTTAACTTCCCACATGATTCTGAGATGTCTGAAAGTTGTTTCATACCTGTGCACATAAAGACAAAAAAGTTGATTTCATAGTGATTAGAATGCTTTGACATAAAAGTAGTCTACATTTCAATTGTACTCAAACGTCCTGACTGCAAACCTAATGCAAACACATTTGGTTAACTTCCCAGATGAGTATGACTAGGTTTAAAGTTGTTTCATGCCTCAGTTCATCAAGACAAAAAAGTTACTTTCTCAGTACTACTATGCTGTGACATTAAGGTAGTATACATCTCAATTTTACACCAAAGAACTTACTGCTAACTATTGGAAACACCTTAGGTTAACTTCCCACATGATTATGAGTAGTTTGAAAGTTGTTTCATGGCTGTACACATCAACACAAAAAAGTTGTTATCTCAGTGCATGCAATGCTTAGACAATACAAATAGTATACATTTCAATTTTACACCAAAGCACTTGATGCAATCCTAATGAAAACACTTTAAGTTAACTTCCCACATGATTCTGAGATGTCTGAAAGTTGTTTCATACCTGTGCACATAAAGACAAAAAAGTTGATTTCACAGTGAATAGAATGCTTTGACATAAAAGTAGTATACATTTCAATTGTACTCAAAACTCCTGACTGCAAACCTAATGCAAACACATTTGGTTAACTTCCCAGATGAGTATGACAAGGTTTAAAGTTGTTTCATGCCTCAGTTCATCAAGATAAAAAAGTTACTTTCTCAGTACTACTATGCTCTGACATTAAGGTAGTACACATCTGAATTTTACACCAAAGTACTTACTGCAAACTAATGGAAACACCTTAGGTTAACTTCCCACATGATTATGAGTAGTTTGAAATTTGTTTCATGGCTGTACACATCAACACAAAAAAGTTGTTATCTCAGTGCATGCAATGCTAAGACAATACAAATAGTATACATTTCAATTTTACACCAAAATACTTACGGCAAAACTAATGGAAACAACTTAGATTAACTTCCCACATGATTCTGAGATGTCTGAAAGTTGTTTCATACCTGTGCTCATCAAGACAAAAAAGTTGGTTTCTCAGTGCATGCAATGCTTTTACAATACAAATAGTATACATTTCAATTTTACACCAAAGCACTTACTGCAAACCTAATGGAAACACCTTAGGTTAACTTTCCACATGATTATGAGTAGTTTGAAAGTTGTTTCATGGCTGTACACATCAACAGAAAAAAGTTGTTATCTCAGTGCATGCAATGCTTAGACAATACAAGTAGTATACATTTCAATTTTACTCCAAAGCACTTACTGCAAACCTAATGGAAACACCTTAGGCTAACTTCCCACATGATTCTGAGATGTCTGAAACTTGTTTCATACCTGTGCACATAAAGACAAACAAGTTGATTTTACAGTGAATAGAATGCTTTGACATAAAAGTAGTATACATTTCAATTTTACACCAAAGCACTTACTGCAAACCTAATGGAAACACTTTAGGTTAACTTTCCACATGATTATGAGTAGTTTGAAAGTTGTTTCATGGCTGTACACATCAACACAAAAAAGTTGTTATCTCAGTGCATGCAATGCTTAGACAATACAAATAGTATACATTTCAATTTTACACCAAAGCACTTACTGCAAACCTAATGGAAACACTTTAGGTTAACTTCCCACATGATTCTGAGATGTCTGAAAGTTGTTTCATTCCTGTGTAGATAAAGACAAAAAAGTTGATTTCACAGTGAATAGAATGCTTTGACATAAACGTAGTATACATTTCAATTGTACTGAAAAGTCCTGACTGCAAACCTAATGCAAACTCATTTGGTTAACTTCCCAGATGAGTATGACTAGGTTTAAAGTTGTTTCATGCCTCAGTTCATCAAGACAAAAAACGTTACTTTCTCAGTACTTCTATGCTCTGACATTAAGGTAGTACACATCTGAATTTTACACCAAAGTACTTACTGCAAACTAATGGAAACACCTTAGGTTAACTTCCCACATGATTATGAGTAGTTTGAAAGTTGTTTCATGGCTGTACACATCAACACAAAAAAGTTGTTATCTCAGTGCATGCAATGCTTAGACAATACAAATAGTATACATTTCAATTTTACACCAAAATACTTACTGCAAACCTAATGGAAACAACTTAGATTAATTTCCCACATGATTCTGAGATGTCTGAAAGTTGTTTCATACCTGTGCACATAAAGACAAACAAGTTGATTTTACAGTGAATAGAATGCTTTGACATAAAAGTAGTATACATTTCAATTTTACACCAAAGCACTTACTGCAAACCTAATGGAAACACTTTAGGTTAACGTTCCACATGATTATTAGTAGTTTGAAAGTTGTTTCATGGCTGTACACATCAACACAAAAAAGTTGTTATCTCAGTGCATGCAATGCTTAGACAATACAAATAGTATACATTTCAATTTTACACCAAAATACTTACTGCAAACCTAATGGAAACAACTTAGATTAATTTCCCACATGATCCTGAGATGTCTGAAAGTTGTTTCATACCTGTGCGCATCAAGACAAAAAAGTTGGTTTCTCAGTGCATGCAATGCTTTTACAATACAAATAGTATACATTTCAATTTTACACCAAAGCACTTACTGTAAACCTAATGGAAACACCTTAGGTTAACTTTCCACATCATTATGAGTAGTTTGAAAGTTGTTTCATGGCTGTACACATCAACAGAAAAAAGTTGTTATCTCAGTGCATGCAATGCTTAGACAATACAAATAGTATACATTTCAATTTTACTCCAAAGCACTTACTGCAAACCTAATGGAAACACCTTAGGTTAACTTCCCACATGATTCTGAGATGTCTGAAACTTGTTTCATACCTGTGCACATAAAGACAAACAAGTTGATTTTACAGTGAATAGAATGCTTTGACATAAAAGTAGTATACATTTCAATTTTACACCAAAGCACTTACTGCAAACCTAATGGAAACACTTTAGGTTAACGTTCCACATGATTATTAGTAGTTTGAAAGTTGTTTCATGGCTGTACACATCAACACAAAAAAGTTGTTATCTCAGTGCATGCAATGCTTAGACAATACAAATAGTATACATTTCAATTTACACGAAAGCACTTACTGCAATCCTAATGAAAACACTCTAGGTTAACTTCCCACATGATTCTGAGATGTCTGAAAGTTGTTTCATACCTGTGCAGATAAAGACAAAAAAGTTGATTTCACAGAGAATAGAATGCTTTGACATAAAGGTAGTATACATTTCAATTGTACTCAAACGTCCTGACTGCAAACCTAATGCAAACTCATTTGGTTAACTTCCCAGATGAGTATGACTAGGTTTAAAGTTGTTTCATGCCTCAGTTCATCAAGACAAAAAAGTTACTTTCTCAGTACTACTATGCTCTGACATTAAGGTAGTACACTTCTGAATTTTACACCAAAGTACTTACTGCAAACTAATGGAAACACCTTAGGTTAACTTCCCACATGATTATGAGTAGTTTGAAAGTTGTTTCATGGCTGTACACATCAACACAAAAAAGTTGTTATCTCAGTGCATGCAATGCTTAGACAATACAAATAGTATACATTTCAATTTTACACCAAAATACTTACTGCAAACCTAATGGAAACAACTTAGATTAATTTCCCACATGATTCTGAGATGTCTGAAAGTTGTTTCATACCTGTGCACATCAAGACAAAAAAGTTGGTTTCTCAGTGCATGCAATGCTTTTACAATACAGATAGTATACATTTCAATTTTACACCAAAGCACTTACTGCAATCCTAATGAAAACACTTTAGGTTAACTTCCCTCATGATTCTGAGATGTCTGAAAGTTGTTTCATACCTGTGCACATAAAGACAAACAAGTTGATTTTACAGTGAATAGAATGCTTTGACATAAAAGTAGTATACATTTCAATTTTACACCAAAGCACTTACTGCAATCCTAATGGAAACACTTTAGGTTAACGTTCCACATGATTATTAGTAGTTTGAAAGTTGTTTCATGGCTGTACACATCAACACAAAAAAGTTGTTATCTCAGTGCATGCAATGGTTAGACAATACAAATAGTATACATTTCAATTTCACACCAAAGTACTTACTGCAAACCTAAAGGAAACAACTCAGATTAACTTCCCACATGATTCTGAGATGTCTGAAAGTTGTTTCATACCTGTGCACATCAAGACAAAAAAGTTGTTTTTTCAGTGCATGCAATGCTTTGACATAAAAGTAGTATACATTTCAATTTTACACCAAAGCACTTACTGCAAACCTAATGGAAACACCTTTGGTTAACTTTCCACATGATTATGAGTAGTTTGAAAGTTGTTTCATGGCTGTACACATCAACACAAAAAAGTTGTTATCTCAGTGTATGCAATGCTCAGACAATACAAATAGTATACATTTCAATTTTACACCAAAGCACTTACTGCAAACCTAATGGAAACACTTTAGGTTAACTTCCCACATGATTCTGAGATGTCTGAAAGTTGTTTCATACCTGTGCAGATAAAGACAAAAAAGTTGATTTCACAGTGAATAGAATGCTTTGACATAAAGGTAGTATACGTTTCAATTGTACTCAAAAGTCCTGACTGCAAACCTAATGCAAACTCATTTGGTTAACTTCCCAGATGAGTATGACTAGGTTTAAAGTTGTTTCATGCCTCAGTTCATCAAGACAAAAAAGTTACTTTCTCAGTACTACTATGCTCTGACATTAAGGTAGTACACTTCTGAATTTTACACCAAAGTACTTACTGCAAACTAATGGAAACACCTTAGGTGAACTTCCCACATGATTATGAGTAGTTTGAAAGTTGTTTCATGGCTGTACACATCAACACAAAAAAGGTGTTATCTCAGTGCATGCAATGCTTAGACAATACAAATAGTATACATTTCAATTTTACACCAAAATACTTACTGCAAACCTAATGGAAACAACTTAGATTAATTTCCCACATGATTCTGAGATGTCTCAAAGTTGTTTCATACCTGTGCACATAAAGACAAACAAGTTGATTTTACAGTGAATAGAATGCTTTGACATAAAAGTAGTATACATTTCAATTTTACACCAAAGCACTTACTGCAAACCTAATGGAAACACTTTAGGTTAACGTTCCACATGATTATTAGTAGTTTGAAAGTTGTTTCATGCATGTGCACATCAACACAAAAAAGTTGTTATCTCAGTGCATGCAATGCTTAGACAATACAAATAGTATACATTTCAATTTTACACGAAAGCACTTACTGCAATCCTAATGAAAACACTCTAGGTTAACTTCCCACATGATTCTGAGATGTCTGAAAGTTGTTTCATACCTGTGCACATAAAGACAAAAAAGTTGATTTCACAGTGAATAGAATGCTTTGACATAAAAGTAGTATACATTTCAATTTTACACCAAAGCACTTACTGCAAACCTAATGGAAACACTTTAGGTTAACGTTCCACATGATTATTAGTAGTTTGAAAGTTGTTTCATGGCTGTACACATCAACACAAAAAAGTTGTTATCTCAGTGCATGCAATGCTTAGACAATACAAATAGTATACATTTCAATTTACACGAAAGCACTTACTGCAATCCTAATGAAAACACTCTAGGTTAACTTCCCACATGATTCTGAGATGTCTGAAAGTTGTTTCATACCTGTGCAGATAAAGACAAAAAAGTTGATTTCACAGTGAATAGAATGCTTTGACATAAAGGTAGTATACATTTCAATTGTACTCAAACGTCCTGACTGCAAACCTAATGCAAACTCATTTGGTTAACTTCCCAGATGAGTATGACTAGGTTTAAAGTTGTTTCATGCCTCAGTTCATCAAGACAAAAAAGTTACTTTCTCAGTACTACTATGCTCTGACATTAAGGTAGTACACTTCTGAATTTTACACCAAAGTACTTACTGCAAACTAATGGAAACACCTTAGGTTAACTTCCCACATGATTATGAGTAGTTTGAAAGTTGTTTCATGGCTGTACACATCAACACAAAAAAGTTGTTATCTCAGTGCATCCAATGCTTAGACAATACAAATAGTATACATTTCAATTTTACACCAAAATACTTACTGCAAACCTAATGGAAACAACTTAGATTAATTTCCCACATGATTCTGAGATGTCTGAAAGTTGTTTCATACCTGTGCACATCAAGACAAAAAAGTTGGTTTCTCAGTGCATGCAATGCTTTTACAATACAGATAGTATACATTTCAATTTTACACCAAAGCACTTACTGCAATCCTAATGAAAACACTTTAGGTTAACTTCCCTCATGATTCTGAGATGTCTGAAAGTTGTTTCATACCTGTGCACATAAAGACAAACAAGTTGATTTTACAGTGAATAGAATGCTTTGACATAAAAGTAGTATACATTTCAATTTTACACCAAAGCACTTACTGCAATCCTAATGGAAACACTTTAGGTTAACGTTCCACATGATTATTAGTAGTTTGAAAGTTGTTTCATGGCTGTACACATCAACACAAAAAAGTTGTTATCTCAGTGCATGCAATGGTTAGACAATACAAATAGTATACATTTCAATTTCACACCAAAGTACTTACTGCAAACCTAAAGGAAACAACTCAGATTAACTTCCCACATGATTCTGAGATGTCTGAAAGTTGTTTCATACCTGTGCACATCAAGACAAAAAAGTTGTTTTTTCAGTGCATGCAATGCTTTGACATAAAAGTAGTATACATTTCAATTTTACACCAAAGCACTTACTGCAAACCTAATGGAAACACCTTTGGTTAACTTTCCACATGATTATGAGTAGTTTGAAAGTTGTTTCATGGCTGTACACATCAACACAAAAAAGTTGTTATCTCAGTGTATGCAATGCTCAGACAATACAAATAGTATACATTTCAATTTTACACCAAAGCACTTACTGCAAACCTAATGGAAACACTTTAGGTTAACTTCCCACATGATTCTGAGATGTCTGAAAGTTGTTTCATACCTGTGCAGATAAAGACAAAAAAGTTGATTTCACAGTGAATAGAATGCTTTGACATAAAGGTAGTATACGTTTCAATTGTACTCAAAAGTCCTGACTGCAAACCTAATGCAAACTCATTTGGTTAACTTCCCAGATGAGTATGACTAGGTTTAAAGTTGTTTCATGCCTCAGTTCATCAAGACAAAAAAGTTACTTTCTCAGTACTACTATGCTCTGACATTAAGGTAGTACACTTCTGAATTTTACACCAAAGTACTTACTGCAAACTAATGGAAACACCTTAGGTGAACTTCCCACATGATTATGAGTAGTTTGAAAGTTGTTTCATGGCTGTACACATCAACACAAAAAAGGTGTTATCTCAGTGCATGCAATGCTTAGACAATACAAATAGTATACATTTCAATTTTACACCAAAATACTTACTGCAAACCTAATGGAAACAACTTAGATTAATTTCCCACATGATTCTGAGATGTCTCAAAGTTGTTTCATACCTGTGCACATAAAGACAAACAAGTTGATTTTACAGTGAATAGAATGCTTTGACATAAAAGTAGTATACATTTCAATTTTACACCAAAGCACTTACTGCAAACCTAATGGAAACACTTTAGGTTAACGTTCCACATGATTATTAGTAGTTTGAAAGTTGTTTCATGCATGTGCACATCAACACAAAAAAGTTGTTATCTCAGTGCATGCAATGCTTAGACAATACAAATAGTATACATTTCAATTTTACACGAAAGCACTTACTGCAATCCTAATGAAAACACTCTAGGTTAACTTCCCACATGATTCTGAGATGTCTGAAAGTTGTTTCATACCTGTGCACATAAAGACAAAAAAGTTGATTTCACAGTGAATAGAATGCTTTGACATAAAAGTAGTATACATTTCAATTTTACACCAAAGCACTTACTGCAAACCTAATGGAAACACTTTAGGTTAACGTTCCACATGATTATTAGTAGTTTGAAAGTTGTTTCATGGCTGTACACATCAACACAAAAAAGTTGTTATCTCAGTGCATGCAATGCTTAGACAATACAAATAGTATACATTTCAATTTACACGAAAGCACTTACTGCAATCCTAATGAAAACACTCTAGGTTAACTTCCCACATGATTCTGAGATGTCTGAAAGTTGTTTCATACCTGTGCAGATAAAGACAAAAAAGTTGATTTCACAGTGAATAGAATGCTTTGACATAAAGGTAGTATACATTTCAATTGTACTCAAACGTCCTGACTGCAAACCTAATGCAAACTCATTTGGTTAACTTCCCAGATGAGTATGACTAGGTTTAAAGTTGTTTCATGCCTCAGTTCATCAAGACAAAAAAGTTACTTTCTCAGTACTACTATGCTCTGACATTAAGGTAGTACACTTCTGAATTTTACACCAAAGTACTTACTGCAAACTAATGGAAACACCTTAGGTTAACTTCCCACATGATTATGAGTAGTTTGAAAGTTGTTTCATGGCTGTACACATCAACACAAAAAAGTTGTTATCTCAGTGCATCCAATGCTTAGACAATACAAATAGTATACATTTCAATTTTACACGAAAGCACTTACTGCAATCCTAATGAAAACACTCTAGGTTAACTTCCCACATGATTCTGAGATGTCTGAAAGTTGTTTCATACCTGTGGACATAAAGACAAAAAAGTTGATTTCACAGTGATTAGAATGCTCTGACATAAAAGTAGTATACATTTCAATTGTACTCAAACGTCCTGACTGCAAACCTAATGCAAACACATTTGGTTAACTTCCCAGATGAGTATGACTTGGTTTAAAGTTGTTTCATGCCTCAGTTCATCAAGACAAAAAAGTTACTTTCTCAGTACTACTATGCTCTGACATTAAGGTAGTATACATCTCAATTTTACACCAAAGTACTTACTGCTAACTATTGGAAACACCTTAGGTTAACTTCCCACATGATTATGAGTAGTTTGAAAGTTGTTTCATGGCTGTACACATCAACACAAAAAAGTTGTTATCTCAGTGCATGCAATGGTTAGACAATACAAATAGTATACATTTCAATTTTACACCAAAGTACTTACTGCAAACCTAAAGGAAACAACTCAGATTAACTTCCCACATGATTCTGAGATGTCTGAAAGTTGTTTCATACCTGTGGACATCAAGACAAAAAAGTTGTTTTTTCAGTGCATGCAATGCTTTTACAAAACACATAGTATACATTTCAATTTTACACCAAAGCACTTACTGCAAACCTAATGGAAACACCTTTGGTTAACTTTCCACATGATTATGAGTAGTTTGAAAGTTGTTTCATGGCTGTACACATCAACACAAAAAAGTTGTTATCTCAGTGTATGCAATGCTTAGACAATACAAATAGTATACATTTCAATTTTACACCAAAGCACTTACTGCAAACCTAATGGAAACACTTTAGGTTAACTTCCCACATGATTCTGAGATGTCTGAAAGTTGTTTCATACCTGTGCAGATAAAGACAAAAAAGTTGATTTCACAGTGAATAGAATGCTTTGACATAAAGGTAGTATACATTTCAATTGTACTCAAAAGTCCTGACTGCAAACCTAATGCAAACTCATTTGGTTAACTTCCCAGATGAGTATGACTAGGTTTAAAGTTGTTTCATGCCTCAGTTCATCAAGACAAAAAAGTTACTTTCTCAGTACTACTATGCTCTGACATTAAGGTAGCACACTTCTGAATTTTACACCAAAGTACTTACTGCAAACTAATGGAAACACCTTAGGTTAACTTCCCACATGATTATGAGTAGTTTGAAAGTTGTTTCATGGCTGTACACATCAACACAAGAAAGTTGTTATCTCAGTGCATGCAATGCTTAGACAATACAAATAGTATACATTTCAATTTTACACCAAAATACTTACCGCAAACCTAATGGAAACAACTTAGATTAATTTCCCACATGATTCTGAGATGTCTGAAAGTTGTTTCATACCTGTGCACATCAAGACAAAAAAGTTGGTTTCTCAGTGCATGCAATGCTTTTACAATACAGATAGTATACATTTCAATTTTACACCAAAGCACTTACTGCAAACCTAATGGAAACACCTTAGGTTAACTTTCCACATCATTATGAGTAGTTTGAAATTTGTTTCATGGCTGTACACATCAACAGAAAAAAGTTGTTATCTCAGTGCATGCAATGCTTAGACAATACAAATAGTATACATTTCAATTTTACTCCAAAGCACTTACTGCAAACCTAATGGAAACACCTTAGGTTAACTTCCCTCATGATTCTGAGATGTCTGAAAGTTGTTTCATACCTGTGCACATAAAGACAAACAAGTTGATTTTACAGTGAATAGAATGCTTTGACATAAAAGTAGTATACATTTCAATTTTACACCAAAGCACTTACTGCAATCCTAATGGAAACACTTTAGGTTAACGTTCCACATGATTATTAGTAGTTTGAAAGTTGTTTCATGGCTGTACACATCAACACAAAAAAGTTGTTATCTCAGTGCATGCAATGGTTAGACAATACAAATAGTATACATTTCAATTTTACACCAAAGTACTTACTGCAAACCTAAAGGAAACAACTCAGATTAACTTCCCACATGATTCTGAGATGTCTGAAAGTTGTTTCATACCTGTGCACATCAAGACAAAAAAGTTGTTTTTTTAGTGCATGCAATGCTTTTACAAAACATATAGTATACATTTCAATTTTACACCAAAGCACTTACTGCAAACCTAATGGAAACACCTTTGGTTAACTTTCCACATGATTATGAGTAGTTTGAAAGTTGTTTCATGGCTGTACACATCAACACAAAAAAGTTGTTATCTCAGTGTATGCAATGCTTAGACAATACAAATAGAATACATTTCAATTTTACACCAAAGCACTTACTGCAAACCTAATGGAAACACTTTAGGTTAACTTCCCACATGATTCTGAGATGTCTGAAAGTTGTTTCATACCTGTGCAGATAAAGACAAAAAAGTTGATTTCACAGTGAATAGAATGCTTTGACATAAAGGTAGTATACGTTTCAATTGTACTCAAAAGTCCTGACTGCAAACCTAATGCAAACTCATTTGGTTAACTTCCCAGATGAGTATGACTAGGTTTAAAGTTGTTTCATGCCTCAGTTCATCAAGACAAAAAAGTTACTTTCTCAGTACTACTATGCTCTGACATTAAGGTAGTACACTTCTGAATTTTACACCAAAGTACTTACTGCAAACTAATGGAAACACCTTAGGTTAACTTCCCACATGATTATGAGTAGTTTGAAAGTTGTTTCATGGCTGTACACATCAACACAAAAAAGGTGTTATCTCAGTGCATGCAATGCTTAGACAATACAAATAGTATACATTTCAATTTTACACCAAAATACTTACTGCAAACCTAATGGAAACAACTTAGATTAATTTCCCACATGATTCTGAGATGTCTCAAAGTTGTTTCATACCTGTGCACATCAAGACAAAAAAGTTGGTTTCTCAGTGCATGCAATGCTTTTACAATACAAATAGTATACATTTCAATTTTACACCAAAGCACTTACTGCAAACCTAATGGAAACACCTTAGGTTAACTTTCCACATCATTATGAGTAGTTTGAAAGTTGTTTCATGGCTGTACACATCAACAGAAAAAAGTTGTTATCTCAGTGCATGCAATGCTTAGACAATACAAATAGTATACATTTCAATTTTACTCCAAAGCACTTACTGCAAACCTAATGGAAACACCTTAGGTTAACTTCCCACATGATTCTGAGATGTCTGAAAGTTGTTTCATACCTGTGCACATAAAGACAAACAAGTTGATTTTACAGTGAATAGAATGCTTTGACATAAAAGTAGTATACATTTCAATTTTACACCAAAGCACTTACTGCAAACCTAATGGAAACACTTTAGGTTAACGTTCCACATGATTATTAGTAGTTTGAAAGTTGTTTCATGCATGTGCACATCAACACAAAAAAGTTGTTATCTCAGTGCATGCAATGCTTAGACAATACAAATAGTATACATTTCAATTTTACACGAAAGCACTTACTGCAATCCTAATGAAAACACTCTAGGTTAACTTCCCACATGATTCTGAGATGTCTGAAAGTTGTTTCATACCTGTGCACATAAAGACAAAAAAGTTGATTTCACAGTGATTAGAATGCTCTGACATAAAAGTAGTATACATTTCAATTGTACTCAAACGTCCTGACTGCAAACCTAATGCAAACACATTTGGTTAACTTCCCAGATGAGTATGACTAGGTTTAAAGTTGTTTCATGCCTCAGTTCATCAAGACAAAAAAGTTACTTTCTCAGTACTACTATGCTCTGATATTAAGGTAGTATACATCTCAATTTTACACCAAAGTACTTACTGCTAACTATTGGAAACACCTTAGGTTAACTTCCCACATGATTATGAGTAGTTTGAAAGTTGTTTCATGGCTGTACACATCAACACAAAAAAGTTGTTATCTCAGTGCATGCAATGGTTAGACAATACAAATAGTATACATTTCAATTTTACACCAAAGTACTTACTGCAAACCTAAAGGAAACAACTCAGATTAACTTCCCACATGATTCTGAGATGTCTGAAAGTTGTTTCATACCTGTGCACATCAAGACAAAAAAGTTGGTTTCTCAGTGCATGCAATGCTTTTACAATACAGATAGTATACATTTCAATTTTACACCAAAGCACTTACTGCAAACCTAATGGAAACACCTTAGGTTAACTTTCCACATCATTATGAGTAGTTTGAAATTTGTTTCATGGCTGTACACATCAACAGAAAAAAGTTGTTATCTCAGTGCATGCAATGCTTAGACAATACAAATAGTATACATTTCAATTTTACTCCAAAGCACTTACTGCAAACCTAATGGAAACACCTTAGGTTAACTTCCCACATGATTCTGAGATGTCTGAAAGTTGTTTCATACCTGTGCACATAAAGACAAACAAGTTGATTTTACAGTGAATAGAATGCTTTGACATAAAAGTAGTATACATTTCAATTTTACACCAAAGCACTTACTGCAATCCTAATGGAAACACTTTAGGTTAACGTTCCACATGATTATTAGTAGTTTGAAAGTTGTTTCATGGCTGTACACATCAACACAAAAAAGTTGTTATCTCAGTGCATGCAATGCTTAGACAATACAAATAGTATACATTTCAATTTTACACGAAAGCACTTACTGCAATCCTAATGAAAACACTCTAGGTTAACTTCGCACATGATTCTGAGATGTCTGAAAGTTGTTTCATACCTGTGCACATAAAGACAAAAAAGTTGATTTCACAGTGATTAGAATGCTTTGACATAAAAGTAGTATACATTTCAATTGTACTCAAACGTCCTGACTGCAAACCTAATGCAAACACATTTGGTTAACTTCCCAGATGAGTATGACTAGGTTTAAAGTTGTTTCATGCCTCAGTTCATCAAGACAAAAAAGTTACTTTCTCAGTACTACTATGCTCTGACATTAAGGTAGTATACATCTCAATTTTACACCTAAGTACTTACTGCTAACTATTGGAAACACCTTAGGTTAACTTCCCACATGATTATGAGTAGTTTGAAAGTTGTTTCATGGCTGTACACATCAACACAAAAAAGTTGTTATCTCAGTGCATGCAATGGTTAGACAATACAAATAGTATACATTTCAATTTTACACCAAAGTACTTACTGCAAACCTAAAGGAAACAACTCAGATTAACTTCCCACATGATTCTGAGATGTCTGAAAGTTGTTTCATACCTGTGGACATCAAGACAAAAAAGTTGTTTTTTCAGTGCATGCAATGCTTTTACAAAACATATAGTATACATTTCAATTTTACACCAAAGCACTTACTGCAAACCTAATGGAAACACCTTTGGTTAACTTTCCACATGATTATGAGTAGTTTGAAAGTTGTTTCATGGCTGTACACATCAACACAAAAAAGTTGTTATCTCAGTGTATGCAATGCTTAGACAATACAAATAGTATACATTTCAATTTTACACCAAAGCACTTACTGCAAACCTAATGGAAACACTTTAGGTTAACTTCCCACATGATTCTGAGATGTCTGAAAGTTGTTTCATACCTGTGCAGATAAAGACAAAAAAGTTGATTTCACAGTGAATAGAATGCTTTGACATAAAGGTAGTATACATTTCAATTGTACTCAAAAGTCCTGACTGCAAACCTAATGCAAACTCATTTGGTTAACTTCCCAGATGAGTATGACTAGGTTTAAAGTTGTTTCATGCCTCAGTTCATCAAGACAAAAAAGTTACTTTCTCAGTACTACTATGCTCTGACATTAAGGTAGTATACATCTCAATTTTACACCTAAGTACTTACTGCTAACTATTGGAAACACCTTAGGTTAACTTCCCACATGATTATGAGTAGTTTGAAAGTTGTTTCATGGCTGTACACATCAACACAAAAAAGTTGTTATCTCAGTGCATGCAATGGTTAGACAATACAAATAGTATACATTTCAATTTTACACCAAAGTACTTACTGCAAACCTAAAGGAAACAACTCAGATTAACTTCCCACATGATTCTGAGATGTCTGAAAGTTGTTTCATACCTGTGCACATCAAGACAAAAAAGTTGGTTTCTCAGTGCATGCAATGCTTTTACAATACAGATAGTATACATTTCAATTTTACACCAAAGCACTTACTGCAAACCTAATGGAAACACCTTAGGTTAACTTTCCACATCATTATGAGTAGTTTGAAATTTGTTTCATGGCTGTACACATCAACAGAAAAAAGTTGTTATCTCAGTGCATGCAATGCTTAGACAATACAAATAGTATACATTTCAATTTTACTCCAAAGCACTTACTGCAAACCTAATGGAAACACCTTAGGTTAACTTCCCACATGATTCTGAGATGTCTGAAAGTTGTTTCATACCTGTGCACATAAAGACAAACAAGTTGATTTTACAGTGAATAGAATGCTTTGACATAAAAGTAGTATACATTTCAATTTTACACCAAAGCACTTACTGCAATCCTAATGGAAACACTTTAGGTTAACGTTCCACATGATTATTAGTAGTTTGAAAGTTGTTTCATGGCTGTACACATCAACACAAAAAAGTTGTTATCTCAGTGCATGCAATGCTTAGACAATACAAATAGTATACATTTCAATTTTACACGAAAGCACTTACTGCAATCCTAATGAAAACACTCTAGGTTAACTTCGCACATGATTCTGAGATGTTTGAAAGTTGTTTCATACCTGTGCACATAAAGACAAAAAAGTTGATTTCACAGTGATTAGAATGCTTTGACATAAAAGTAGTATACATTTCAATTGTACTCAAACGTCCTGACTGCAAACCTAATGCAAACACATTTGGTTAACTTCCCAGATGAGTATGACTAGGTTTAAAGTTGTTTCATGCCTCAGTTCATCAAGACAAAAAAGTTACTTTCTCAGTACTACTATGCTCTGACATTAAGGTAGTATACATCTCAATTTTACACCTAAGTACTTACTGCTAACTATTGGAAACACCTTAGGTTAACTTCCCACATGATTATGAGTAGTTTGAAAGTTGTTTCATGGCTGTACACATCAACACAAAAAAGTTGTTATCTCAGTGCATGCAATGGTTAGACAATACAAATAGTATACATTTCAATTTTACACCAAAGTACTTACTGCAAACCTAAAGGAAACAACTCAGATTAACTTCCCACATGATTCTGAGATGTCTGAAAGTTGTTTCATACCTGTGGACATCAAGACAAAAAAGTTGTTTTTTCAGTGCATGCAATGCTTTTACAAAACATATAGTATACATTTCAATTTTACACCAAAGCACTTACTGCAAACCTAATGGAAACACCTTTGGTTAACTTTCCACATGATTATGAGTAGTTTGAAAGTTGTTTCATGGCTGTACACATCAACACAAAAAAGTTGTTATCTCAGTGTATGCAATGCTTAGACAATACAAATAGTATACATTTCAATTTTACACCAAAGCACTTACTGCAAACCTAATGGAAACACTTTAGGTTAACTTCCCACATGATTCTGAGATGTCTGAAAGTTGTTTCATACCTGTGCAGATAAAGACAAAAAAGTTGATTTCACAGTGAATAGAATGCTTTGACATAAAGGTAGTATACATTTCAATTGTACTCAAAAGTCCTGACTGCAAACCTAATGCAAACTCATTTGGTTAACTTCCCAGATGAGTATGACTAGGTTTAAAGTTGTTTCATGCCTCAGTTCATCAAGACAAAAAAGTTACTTTCTCAGTACTACTATGCTCTGACATTAAGGTAGTACACTTCTGAATTTTACACCAAAGTACTTACTGCAAACTAATGGAAACACCTTAGGTTAACTTCCCACATGATTATGAGTAGTTTGAAAGTTGTTTCATGGCTGTACACATCAACACAAAAAAGTTGTTATCTCAGTGCATGCAATGCTTAGACAATACAAATAGTATACATTTCAATTTTACACCAAAATACTTACTGCAAACCTAATGGAAACAACTTAGATTAATTTCCCACATGATTCTGAGATGTCTGAAAGTTGTTTCATACCTGTGCACATCAAGACAAAAAAGTTGGTTTCTCAGTGCATGCAATGCTTTTACAATACAGATAGTATACATTTCAATTTTACACCAAAGCACTTACTGCAAACCTAATGGAAACACCTTAGGTTAACTTTCCACATCATTATGAGTAGTTTGAAATTTGTTTCATGGCTGTACACATCAACACAAAAAAGTTGTTATCTCAGTGCATGCAATGCTTAGACAATACAAATAGTATACATTTCAATTTTACTCCAAAGCACTTTCTGCAAACCTAATGGAAACACCTTAGGTTAACTTCCCACATGATTCTGAGATGTCTGAAAGTTGTTTCATACCTGTGCACATAAAGACAAACAAGTTGATTTTACAGTGAATAGAATGCTTTGACATAAAAGTAGTATACATTTCAATTTTACACCAAAGCACTTACTGCAATCCTAATGGTAACACTTTAGGTTAACGTTCCACATGATTATTAGTAGTTTGAAAGTTGTTTCATGGCTGTACACATCAACACAAAAAAGTTGTTATCTCAGTGCATGCAATGCTTAGACAATACAAATAGTATACATTTCAATTTTACACGAAAGCACTTACTGCAATCCTAATGAAAACACTCTAGGTTAACTTCGCACATGATTCTGAGATGTCTGAAAGTTGTTTCATACCTGTGCACATAAAGACAAAAAAGTTGATTTCACAGTGATTAGAATGCTTTGACATAAAAGTAGTATACATTTCAATTGTACTCAAACGTCCTGACTGCAAACCTAATGCAAACACATTTGGTTAACTTCCCAGATGAGTATGACTAGGTTTAAAGTTGTTTCATGCCTCAGTTCATCAAGACAAAAAAGTTACTTTCTCAGTACTACTATGCTCTGACATTAAGGTAGTATACATCTCAATTTTACACCAAAGTACTTACTGCTAACTATTGGAAACACCTTAGGTTAACTTCCCACATGATTATGAGTAGTTTGAAAGTTGTTTCATGGCTGTACACATCAACACAAAAAAGTTGTTATCTCAGTGCATGCAATGGTTAGACAATACAAATAGTATACATTTCAATTTTACACCAAAGTACTTACTGCAAACCTAAAGGAAACAACTCAGATTAACTTCCCACATGATTCTGAGATGTCTGAAAGTTGTTTCATACCTGTGCACATCAAGACAAAAAAGTTGTTTTTTCAGTGCATGCAATGCTTTTACAAAACATATAGTATACATTTCAATTTTACACCAAAGCACTTACTGCAAACCTAATGGAAACACCTTTGGTTAACTTTCCACATGATTATGAGTAGTTTGAAAGTTGTTTCATGGCTGTACACATCAACACAAAAAAGTTGTTATCTCAGTGTATGCAATGCTTAGACAATACAAATAGTATACATTTCAATTTTACACCAAAGCACTTACTGCAAACCTAATGGAAACACTTTAGGTTAACTTCCCACATGATTCTGAGATGTCTGAAAGTTGTTTCATACCTGTGCAGATAAAGACAAAAAAGTTGATTTCACAGTGAATAGAATGCTTTGACATAAAGGTAGTATACATTTCAATTGTACTCAAAAGTCCTGACTGCAAACCTAACGCAAACACATTTGGTTAACTTCCCACATGAGTATGAGTAGGTTTAAAGTTGTTTCATGGCTGTACACATCAACAGAAAAAAGTTGTTGTCTCAGTGCATGCAATGCTTAGACAATACAAATAGTATACATTTCAATTTTACACCAAAGCACTTACTGCAAACCTAATGGAAACACTTTAGGTTAACTTTCCACATGATTATGAGTAGTTTGAAAGTTGTTTCATGGCTGTACACATCAACACAAAAAAGTTGTTATCTCAGTGCATGCAATGCTTAGACAATACAAATGGTATACATTTCAATTTTACACCAAAGCACTTACTGCAATCCTAATGAAAACACTTTAAGTTAACTTCCCACATGATTCTGAGATGTCTGAAAGTTGTTTCATACCTGTGCACATAAAGACAAAAAAGTTGATTTCACAGTGAATAGATGCTTTGACATAAAAGTAGTATACATTTCAATTGTACTCAAACGTCCTGACTGCAAACCTAATGCAAACACATTTGGTTAACTTCCCAGATGAGTATGACTAGGTTTAAAGTTGTTTCATGCCTCAGTTCATCAAGACAAAAAAGTTACTTTCTCAGTACTACTATGCTCTGACATTAAGGTAGTATACATCTCAATTTTACACCAAAGTACTTACTGCTAACTATTGGAAACACCTTAGGTTAACTTCCCACATGATTATGAGTAGTTTGAAAGTTGTTTAATGGCTGTACACATCAACACAAAAAAGTTGTTATCTCAGTGCATGCAATGGTTAGACAATACAAATAGTATACATTTCAATTTTACACCAAAGTACTTACTGCAAACCTAAAGGAAACAACTCAGATTAACTTCCCACATGATTCTGAGATGTCTGAAAGTTGTTTCATACCTGTGCACATCAAGACAAAAAAGTTGTTTTTTCAGTGCATGCAATGCTTTTACAAAACATATAGTATACATTTCAATTTTACACCAAAGCACTTACTGCAAACCTAATGGAAACACCTTTGGTTAACTTTCCACATGATTATGAGTAGTTTGAAAGTTGTTTCATGGCTGTACACATCAACACAAAAAAGTTGTTATCTCAGTGTATGCAATGCTTAGACAATACAAATAGTATACATTTCAATTTTACACCAAAATACTTACTGCAAACCTAATGGAAACAACTTAGATTAATTTCCCACATGATTCTGAGATGTCTGAAAGTTGTTTCATACCTGTGCACATCAAGACAAAAAAGTTGGTTTCTCAGTGCATGCAATGCTTTTACAATACAGATAGTATACATTTCAATTTTACACCAAAGCACTTACTGCAAACCTAATGGAAACACCTTAGGTTAACTTTCCACATCATTATGAGTAGTTTGAAATTTGTTTCATGGCTGTACACATCAACAGAAAAAAGTTGTTATCTCAGTGCATGCAATGCTTAGACAATACAAATAGTATACATTTCAATTTTACTCCAAAGCACTTTCTGCAAACCTAATGGAAACACCTTAGGTTAACTTCCCACATGATTCTGAGATGTCTGAAAGTTGTTTCATACCTGTGCACATAAAGACAAACAAGTTGATTTTACAGTGAATAGAATGCTTTGACATAAAAGTAGTATACATTTCAATTTTACACCAAAGCACTTACTGCAATCCTAATGGAAACACTTTAGGTTAACGTTCCACATGATTATTAGTAGTTTGAAAGTTGTTTCATGGCTGTACACATCAACACAAAAAAGTTGTTATCTCAGTGCATGCAATGCTTAGAGAATACAAATAGTATACATTTCAATTTTACACGAAAGCACTTACTGCAATCCTAATGAAAACACTCTAGGTTAACTTCGCACATGATTCTGAGATGTCTGAAAGTTGTTTCATACCTGTGCACATAAAGACAAAAAAGTTGATTTCACAGTGATTAGAATGCTTTGACATAAAAGTAGTATACATTTCAATTGTACTCAAACGTCCTGACTGCAAACCTAATGCAAACACATTTGGTTAACTTCCCAGATGAGTATGACTAGGTTTAAAGTTGTTTCATGCCTCAGTTCATCAAGACAAAAAAGTTACTTTCTCAGTACTACTATGCTCTGACATTAAGGTAGTATACATCTCAATTTTACACCAAAGTACTTACTGCTAACTATTGGAAACACCTTAGGTTAACTTCCCACATGATTATGAGTAGTTTGAAAGTTGTTTCATGGCTGTACACATCAACACAAAAAAGTTGTTATCTCAGTGCATGCAATGGTTAGACAATACAAATAGTATACATTTCAATTTTACACCAAAGTACTTACTGCAAACCTAAAGGAAACAACTCAGATTAACTTCCCACATGATTCTGAGATGTCTGAAAGTTGTTTCATACCTGTGCACATCAAGACAAAAAAGTTGTTTTTTCAGTGCATGCAATGCTTTTACAAAACATATAGTATACATTTCAATTTTACACCAAAGCACTTACTGCAAACCTAATGGAAACACCTTTGGTTAACTTTCCACATGATTATGAGTAGTTTGAAAGTTGTTTCATGGCTGTACACATCAACACAAAAAAGTTGTTATCTCAGTGTATGCAATGCTTAGACAATACAAATAGTATACATTTCAATTTTACACCAAAGCACTTACTGCAAACCTAATGGAAACACTTTAGGTTAACTTCCCACATGATTCTGAGATGTCTGAAAGTTGTTTCATACCTGTGCAGATAAAGACAAAAAAGTTGATTTCACAGTGAATAGAATGCTTTGACATAAAGGTAGGATACATTTCAATTGTACTCAAAAGTCCTGACTGCAAACCTAACGCAAACACATTTGGTTAACTTCCCACATGAGTATGAGTAGGTTTAAAGTTGTTTCATGGCTGTACACATCAACAGAAAAAAGTTGTTGTCTCAGTGCATGCAATGCTTAGACAATACAAATAGTATACATTTCAATTTTACACCAAAGCACTTACTGCAAACCTAATGGAAACACTTTAGGTTAACTTTCCACATGATTATGAGTAGTTTGAAAGTTGTTTCATGGCTGTACACATCAACACAAAAAAGTTGTTATCTCAGTGCATGCAATGCTTAGACAATACAAATGGTATACATTTCAATTTTACACCAAAGCACTTACTGCAATCCTAATGAAAACACTTTAAGTTAACTTCCCACATGATTCTGAGATGTCTGAAAGTTGTTTCATACCTGTGCACATAAAGACAAAAAAGTTGATTTCACAGTGAATAGAATGCTTTGACATAAAAGTAGTATACATTTCAATTGTACTCAAACGTCCTGACTGCAAACCTAATGCAAACACATTTGGTTAACTTCCCAGATGAGTATGACTAGGTTTAAAGTTGTTTCATGCCTCAGTTCATCAAGACAAAAAAGTTACTTTCTCAGTACTACTATGCTCTGACATTAAGGTAGTATACATCTCAATTTTACACCAAAGTACTTACTGCTAACTATTGGAAACACCTTAGGTTAACTTCCCACATGATTATGAGTAGTTTGAAAGTTGTTTAATGGCTGTACACATCAACACAAAAAAGTTGTTATCTCAGTGCATGCAATGGTTAGACAATACAAATAGTATACATTTCAATTTTACACCAAAGTACTTACTGCAAACCTAAAGGAAACAACTCAGATTAACTTCCCACATGATTCTGAGATGTCTGAAAGTTGTTTCATACCTGTGCACATCAAGACACAAAAAAGTTGTTTTTTCAGTGCATGCAATGCTTTTACAAAACATATAGTATACATTTCAATTTTACACCAAAGCACTTACTGCAAACCTAATGGAAACACCTTTGGTTAACTTTCCACATGATTATGAGTAGTTTGAAAGTTGTTTCATGGCTGTACACATCAACACAAAAAAGTTGTTATCTCAGTGTATGCAATGCTTAGACAATACAAATAGTATACATTTCAATTTTACACCAAAGCACTTACTGCAAACCTAATGGAAACACTTTAGGTTAACTTCCCACATGATTCTGAGATGTCTGAAAGTTGTTTCATACCTGTGCAGATAAAGACAAAAAAGTTGATTTCCAGTGAATAGAATGCTTTGACATAAAGGTAGTATACATTTCAATTGTACTCAAAAGTCCTGACTGCAAACCTAACGCAAACACATTTGGTTAACTTCCCACATGAGTATGAGTAGGTTTAAAGTTGTTTCATGGCTGTACACATCAACACAAAAAAGTTGTTATCTCAGTGCATGCAATGCTTAGACAATACAAAAAGTATACATTTCAATTTTACACCAAAGCACTTACTGCAATCCTAATGAAAACACTTTAAGTTAACTTCCCACATGATTCTGAGATGTCTGAAAGTTGTTTCATACCTGTGCACATAAAGACAAAAAAGTTGATTTCACAGTGAATAGAATGCTTTGACATAAAAGTAGTATACATTTCAATTGTACTCAAAACTCCTGACTGCAAACCTAATGCAAACACATTTGGTTAACTTCCCAGATGAGTATGACAAGGTTTAAAGTTGTTTCATGCCTCAGTTCATCAAGATAAAAAGTTACTTTCTCAGTACTACTGTGCTCTGACATTAAGGTAGTACACATCTGAATTTTACACCAAAGTACTTACTGCAAACTAATGGAAACACCTTAGGTTAACTTCCCACATGATTATGAGTAGTTTGAAAGTTGTTTCATGGCTGTACACATGAACACAAAAAAGTTGTTATCTCAGTGCATGCAATGCTAAGACAATACAAATAGTATACATTTCAATTTTACACCAAAATACTTACGGCAAAACTAATGGAAACAACTTAGATTAACTTCCCACATGATTCTGAGATGTCTGAAAGTTGTTTCATACCTGTGCTCATCAAGACAAAAAAGTTGGTTTCTCAGTGCATGCAATGCTTTTACAATACAAATAGTATACATTTCAATTTTACACCAAAGCACTTACTGCAAACCTAATGGAAACACCTTAGGTTAACTTTCCACATGATTATGAGTAGTTTGAAAGTTGTTTCATGGCTGTACACATCAACAGAAAAAAGTTGTTATCTCAGTGCATGCAATGCTTAGACAATACAAGTAGTATACATTTCAATTTTACTCCAAAGCACTTACTGCAAACCTAATGGAAACACCTTAGGTTAACTTCCCACATGATTCTGAGATGTCTGAAACTTGTTTCATACCTGTGCACATAAAGACAAACAAGTTGATTTTACAGTGAATAGAATGCTTTGACATAAAAGTAGTATACATTTCAATTTTAAACCAAAGCACTTACGGCAAACCTAATGGAAACACTATAGGTTAACTTTCCACATGATTATGAGTAGTTTGAAAGTTGTTTCATGGCTGTACACATCAACACAAAAAAGTTGTTATCTCAGTGCATGCAATGCTTAGACAATACAAATAGTATACATTTCAATTTTACACCAAAGCACTTACTGCAAACCTAATGGAAACACTTTAGGTTAACTTCCCACATGATTCTGAGATGTCTGAAAGTTGTTTCATTCCTGTGCAGATAAAGACAAAAAAGTTGATTTCACAGTGAATAGAATGCTTTGACATAAAAGTAGTATACATTTCAATTGTATTGAAAAGTCCTGACTGCAAACCTAATGCAAACTCATTTGGTTAACTTCCCAGATGAGTATGACTAGGTTTAAAGTTGTTTCATGCCTCAGTTCATCAAGACAAAAAACGTTACTTTCTCAGTACTTCTATGCTCTGACATTAAGGTAGTACACATCTGAATTTTACACCAAAGTACTTACTGCAAACTAATGGAAACACCTTAGGTTAACTTCCCACATGATTATGAGTAGTTTGAAAGTTGTTTCATGGCTGTACACATCAACACAAAAAAGTTGTTATCTCAGTGCATGCAATGCTTAGACAATACAAATAGTATACATTTCAATTTTACACCAAAATACTTACTGCAAACCTAATGGAAACAACTTAGATTAATTTCCCACATGATTCTGAGATGTCTGAAAGTTGTTTCATACCTGTGCACATAAAGACAAACAAGTTGATTTTACAGTGAATAGAACGCTTTGACATAAAAGTAGTATACATTTCAATTTTACACCAAAGCACTTACTGCAAACCTAATGGAAACACTTTAGGTTAACGTTCCACATGATTATTAGTAGTTTGAAAGTTGTTTCATGGCTGTACACATCAACACAAAAAAGTTGTTATCTCAGTGCATGCAATGCTTAGACAATACAAATAGTATACATTTCAATTTTACACGAAAGCACTTACTGCAATCCTAATGAAAACAATCTAGGTTAACTTCCCACATGATTCTGAGATGTCTGAAAGTTGTTTCATACCTGTGCACATAAAGACAAAAAAGTTGATTTCATAGTGATTAGAATGCTTTGATATAAAAGTAGTCTACATTTCAATTGTACTCAAACGTCCTGACTGCAAACCTAATGCAAACACATTGGGTTAACTTCCCAGATGAGTATGACTAGGTTTAAAGTTGTTTCATGCCTCAGTTCATCAAGACAAAAAAGTTACTTTCTCAGTACTACTATGCTCTGACGTTAAGGTAGTATACATCTCAATTTTACACCAAAGTACTTACTGCTAACTATTGGAAACTCCTTAGGTTAACTTCCCACATGATTATGAGTAGTTTGAAAGTTGTTTCATGGCTGTACACATCAACACAAAAAAGTTGTTATCTCAGTGCATGCAATGGTTAGACAATACAAATAGTATACATTTCAATTTTACACCAAAGTACTTACTGCAAACCTAAAGGAAACAACTCAGATTAACTTCCCACATGATTCTGAGATGTCTGAAAGTTGTTTCATACCTGTGCACATCAAGACAAAAAAGTTGTTTTTTCAGTGCATGCAATGCTTTTACAAAACATATAGTATACATTTCAATTTTACACCAAAGCACTTACTGCAAACCTAATGGAAACACCTTTGGTTAACTTTCCACATGATTATGAGTAGTTTGAAAGTTGTTTCATGGCTGTACACATCAACACAAAAAAGTTGTTATCTCAGTGTATGCAATGCTTAGACAATACAAATAGTATACATTTCAATTTTACACCAAAGCACTTACTGCAAACCTAATGGAAACACTTTAGGTTAACTTCCCACATGATTCTGAGATGTCTGAAAGTTGTTTCATACCTGTGCAGATAAAAACTAAAAAGTTGATTTCACAGTGAATAGAATGCTTTGACATAAAGGTAGTATACATTTCAATTGTACTCAAAAGTCCTGACTGCAAACCTAACGCAAACACATTTGGTTAACTTCTCACATGAGTATGAGTAGGTTTAAAGTTGTTTCATGGCTGTACACATCAACAGAAAAAAGTTGTTGTCTCAGTGCATGCAATGCTTAGACAATACAAGTAGTATACATTTCAATTTTACACCAAAGCACTTACTGCAAACCTAATGGAAACACTTTAGGTTAACTTTCCACATGATTATGAGTAGTTTGAAAGTTGTTTCATGGCTGTACACATCAACACAAAAAAGTTGTTATCTCAGTGCATGCAATGCTTAGACAATACAAATAGTATACATTTCAATTTTACACCAAAGCACTTACTGCAATCCTAATGAAAACACTTTAGGTTAACTTCCCACATGATTCTGAGATGTCTGAAAGTTGTTTCATACCTGTGCACATAAAGACAAAAAAGTTGATTTCACAGTGAATGGAATGCTTTGACATAAAAGTAGTATACATTTCAATTGTACTCAAAACTCCTGACTGCAAACCTAATGCAAACACATTTGGTTAACTTCCCAGATGAGTATGACAAGGTTTAAAGTTATTTCATGCCTCAGTTCATCAAGATAAAAAAGTTACTTTCTCAGTACTACTATGCTCTGACAGTAAGGTAGTACACATCTGAATTTTACACCAAAGTACTTACTGCAAACTAATGGAAACACCTTAGGTTATCTTCCCACATGATTATGAGTAGTTTGAAAGTTGTTTCATGGCTGTACACATCAACACAAAAAAGTTGTTATCTCAGTGCATGCAATGCTTAGACAATACAAATAGTATACATTTCAATTTTACACCAAAATACTTACGGCAAAACAAATGGAAACAACTTAGATTAACTTCCCACATGATTCTGAGATGTCTGAAAGTTGTTTCATACCTGTGCTGATCAAGACAAAAAAGTTGGTTTCTCAGTGCATGCAATGCTTTTACAATACAAATAGTATACATTTCAATTTTACACCAAAGCACCTACTGCAAACCTAATGGAAACACCTTAGGTTAACTTCCCACATGATTCTGAGATGTCTGAAACTTGTTTCATACCTGTGCACATAAAGACAAACAAGTTGATTTTACAGTGAATAGAATGCTTTGACATAAAAGTAGTATACATTTCAATTTTACACCAAAGCACTTACTGCAAACCTAATGGAAACACTTTAGGTTAACTTTCCACATGATTATGAGTAGTTTGAAAGTTGTTTCATGGCTGTACACATCAACACAAAAAAGTTGTTATCTCAGTGCATGCAATGCTAAGACAATACAAATAGTATACATTTCAATTTTACACCAAAATACTTACGGCAAAACTAATGGAAACAACTTAGATTAACTTCCCACATGATTCTGAGATGTCTGAAGGTTGTTTCATACCTGTGCTCATCAAGACAAAAAAGTTGGTTTCTCAGTGCATGCAATGCTTTTACAATACAAATAGTATACATTTCAATTTTACACCAAAGCACTTACTGCAAACCTAATGGAAACACCTTAGGTTAACTTTCCACATGATTATGAGTAGTTTGAAAGTTGTTTCATGGCTGTACACATCAACAGAAAAAAGTTGTTATCTCAGTGCATGCAATGCTTAGACAATACAAGTAGTATACATTTCAATTTTACTCCAAAGCACTTACTGCAAACCTAATGGAAACACCTTAGGTTAACTTCCCACATGATTCTGAGATGTCTGAAACTTGTTTCATACCTGTGCAAATAAAGACAAACAAGTTGATTTTACAGTGAATAGAATGCTTTGACATAAAAGTAGTATACATTTCAATTTTACACCAAAGCACTTACTGCAAACCTAATGGAAACACTATAGGTTAACTTTCCACATGATTATGAGTAGTTTGAAAGTTGTTTCATGGCTGTACACATCAACACAAAAAAGTTGTTATCTCAGTGCATGCAATGCTTAGACAATACAAATAGTATACATTTCAATTTTACACGAAAGCACTTACTGCAATCCTAATGAAAACACTCTAGGTTAACTTCCCACATGATTCTGAGATGTCTGAAAGTTGTTTCATACCTGTGCACATAAAGACAAAAAAGTTGATTTCATAGTGATTAGAATGCTTTGACATAAAAGTAGTCTACATTTCAATTGTACTCAAACGTCCTGACTGCAAACCTAATGCAAACACATTTGGTTAACTTCCCAGATGAGTATGACTAGGTTTAAAGTTGTTTCATGCCTCAGTTCATCAAGACAAAAAAGTTACTTTCTCAGTACTACTATGCTCTGACATTAAGGTAGTATACATCTCAATTTTACACCAAAGTACTTACTGCTAACTATTGGAAACTCCTAAGGTTAACTTCCCACATGATTATGAG
>NW_027274899.1:0-76371 GCF_030028105.1 Mobula birostris
GGAGGTGCACGAATACACAGCGATATAGGGGACGTTATGAGATGTGCATAAAATCACGGCGATATAGGGGAAGTTATGAGAGGTGCGCAAAAATAGAGAAATATAGGAGAAGTTATGAGAGGTGCGTGAAAACACAACGACATAAGGGGAGGTATGAGAAGTACACGAAAATGCAGCGATATAAGGGAAGGTGTAGGAGGTGTGCGAAAACAGGGCAATATAGGGGAAGGTATGAGAGGTTCACAAATACGCAGCGATATAAGGGAAGGTGTAGGAGGTGCGCGAAAACAGGGCAATATTGGGGAAGGAATGAGAAGTGCACGAACACACAGCGATATAAGGGAAGGTATAGTAGGTGCGCGAAAACAGGGCGATATAGGGGATGCTATGGGAGGTGCGTGAATATACAGCGATATAGGGGACGTGATGAGATGTGCATGAAAACGTAGCAATATTAGGGAAGGTATGAGAGGTGCACGAAAACAGCGATATAGGTGAAGGAATGGGAGGTGCGCAAAAATAGGGCGATATAAGTGAAGGTATGAGAGGTGCGCGAATGCGCAGCGATATAGGGGATTCTATGGGAGGTGTGTAAATACACAGCGATATAGGGGACGTGATGAGATGTGCATGAAAATGCAACGAAATTAGTGAAGGTATGAGAGGTGCACGAAAAAAAAGCGATATAGGGGAAGGTGTGAGAGGTGCGCGAAAGCACAGCGATATATGGGACGGTTTGAGATGTGTATGAATACACGGCGATAGACGGGAAACCATGAGAGGTGTGCGAAAAAACAGCGATATAGGGGAAGTATTGAGAGGAGCGAAAACATAGCGATCTAGGTGAAGACATGAGAGGTGCGCGAAAACACGGCGATATGGGGGAAGCTATGAGAGTGTGAGCAAAAACACGGCGATACAGGGGAAGCTATGAGAGGTGAGCAATAACACAGCGATAAAGGTGAATCTATGGGATGTGCACGAAAAGACAGCGATATAGGGAAAGGTATGAGAGGTGCGCAAGGCACAGCCATATAGGGGATGCTATGGGAGGTGCGTGAATATACAGCGATATAGGGGACGTGATGAGATGTCCATGAAAACGCAGCGATATTAGGGAAGGTATGAGAGGTGCACCAAAACACAGCGATATAGGAGAAGTGATGAGAGGTGTGCGAAAACACAGCGATATAGGGGACGTTATGAGATGTGCATAAAATCACGGCGATATAGGGGAAGTTATGAGAGGTGCGCAAAAATAGAGAAATATAGGAGAAGTTATGAGAGGTGCGTGAAAACACAATGACATAGGGGGAGGTATGAGAAGTACACGAAAATGCAGCGATATAAGGGAAGGTGTAGGAGGTGCGCGAAAACAGGGCAATATAGGGGAAGGTATGAAAGGTTCACAAATACGCAGCGATATAAGGGAAGGTATAGTAGGTGCGCGAAAACAGGGCGATATAGGGGAAGGTATGAGAGGTGCAGGAAGGCACAGCGATATAGGGGATGCTATGGGAGGTGCGTGAATACACAGCGATATAGGGGACGTGATGAGATGTGCATGAAAATGCAACGAAATTAGTGATGGTATGAGAGGTGCATGAAAACACAGCGATATAGGGGAGGGGTGTGAGAGGTGCGCGAAAGCACAGCGATTTGTTGGACGGTTTGAGATGTGCATGAATACACGGTGATAGACGGTAAACCATGAGAGGTGTGCGAAAAAACAGCGATATTGGGGAAGTTATGAGAGGTGCATGAAAACCCTGCGATATAGTGGACCTTATGAGATGTGCATGAAAACACGGCGATATAGGGGAAGGTATGAGAGGTGCATGAAGGCACAGCGATATAGGGAATATTATGGGAGGTGCACGAAAACACAGCGATATAGAAGAAGTTATGAGAGGTGTGCGAAAACACAGCGATATAGGGGAAGGTATGAGAGGTGCACGAATACACAGCGATATAGGGGACGTTATGAGATGTGCATAAAATCATAGCGATATAGGGGAAGTTATGAGAGGTGCGCAAAAATACAGAAATATAGGAGAAGTTATGAGAGGTGCGTGAAAACACAACGACATAGGGGTAGGTATGAGAGGTACACGAAAATGCAGCGATATAAGGGAAGGTGTAGGAGGTGCGCGAAAACAGGGCAATATAGGGGAAGGTATGAGAGGTGCACGAATACGCAGCGATATAAGGGAAGGTATAGTAGGTGCGCGAAAACAGGGCGATATAGGGGAAGGTATGAGAGGTGCACGAAGGGACAGTGATATAGGGGATGCTATGGGAGGTGCGTGAATATACAGCGATATAGGGGACGTGATGAGATGTGCATGAAAACACAGCAATATTAGGGAAGGTATGAGAGGTGCACAAAAACACAGCGATATAGGAGAAGTTATGAGAGGTGTGTGAAAACACAGTGATATAGGGGAAGGTATGAGAGGTGCACGAAAACAACGATATAGGTGAAGGAATGGGAGGTGCGCGAAAACAGGGCGATGTAGGGGAAGCTATGAGAGGTGAGCAATAACACAGCGATAAAGGTGAATCTATGGGATGTGCGCGACAAGACAGCGATATAGGGGAAGGTACGAGAGGTGCGCAAGGCGCAGCGATATAGGAGAAGGTATGGAAGGTGCTCGAAAACAGGGTGATATAGATGAAGTTATGAGAGGTATGCGAAGGCACAGCAATATAGGGGATGCTATCGAAGGTGCGCGAAAACACAGTGATATAGGGGAAGACATGAGGGGTGCTCGAAAACAAGGCAATATAGTGGAAGCTATGAGAGGTGAGCTAAAACCCGGCGATACAGGGGAAGCTATGAGAGGTGAGCTAAAACCCGGCGATACAGAGGAAGCTATGAGAGGTGAGCAAGAACACAGCGATAAAGGTGAATCTCTGGGATGTGTGCGAAAGGACAGCGATATAGGGGAAGGTATGAGAGGTGCGCAAGACACAGCGATATAGGGGATGGTATGAGATGTGCATGAATACACGGCGATAGTCGGGAAACCATGAGAGGTGTGTGAAAACACAGCGATATAGGGGAAGTTCTGAGAGGAGCGCAAAAACAGGGCGATATAGGGGAAGTTATGAGAGGTGCGTGAAAACCCAGCAATATAGGGGACGTTATGAGATGTGCATGAAAACACGGCGATATAGGGGACGGTATGAGATGTGTATGAAAACACGGCGATATAAGGGAAGCCATGAGAGGTGCGTGAAAACACGGTGATAAAGGGGAAATTATGAGAGGTGCGCGAAAACTTGGCTTTACAGGGGACTGCATCAGAGGTGTGAGAAAACACAGCGATGTAGGGGACGCTATGGGACATGCGCAAATAAACAGTGATATAGAGGAAGGTATGAGAGGTGTGTGAGAACATGGCGATATAGGGGAAATTGTAAGAGGTGCGCGAAAACATGGTAGTACGGGAGAATGTATCAGAGGTGCGAGAAAACACAGAGATATAGGGGAAGTAATGATTGGAGCGAAAAAATAGCGATATAGGTTAAGACATGCGAGGTGCGCGAAAACACGGCGATATAGGGTAAGCTATGAGAGGTGAGCAATAACACAGCGATCAAGGTGAAGCTATGGGATGTGCGCGAAAACAGCGATGTAGGCGAAGCTATGGGAGGTGCGCGAAAACACAGCGATATAGGGGACGGTATGAGATGTGCATGAATACACGGCGATATTGGGGAAACCATGAGAGGTGCCTGAAAACACAGCGATATAGGGGAAGGTATGAGAGGTGTGCAAAATCACAGCGATATAGGAGAAGTTAAGAGAGGTGCGTGAAAACACGGCGATATCAGGGAAGCCATCAGAGGTGCGAGAAAACACAGCGATATAGGGGACGTTATGAGATGTGTACACAAACACGGCGATATAGGGGAAGATATGAGAGGTGTGCAAAAACACAGCGATATAGGAGAAGTTAAGAGAGGTGAATGAAAACGCAGCGATTTAGGGGAAGGTATGAGAGATGCACGAAGGCACAGCGATATAGGGGATGCTATGGGAGGTGCGCGAAAACACAGTAATATAGGGGACGGTATGAGATGTGCATAAAAACACGGCGATATAGGGGGAGGTATGAGAGGTGCGCGAAAACACGGCGATATAGGGGAAAGTATGAGAGGTGCGCGAAAGCTTGGCGTTACAGGGGAATGCATCAGAGGTGCCAGGAAACACAGCGATGTAGTGGAATACATGAGAGGTGCGCGAAAACAGGGCAATATAGTGGAAGCTATGGGATGTGCACGAAAACAGGACGATATAGGGGAAGGTATGAGAGGTGCACAAAAAAACAGCGATATAGGGGACGCAATGGGACGAGTGCAAAAACACAAAGATATAGGGGAAGGTATGAGAGGTGTTCGAGAATTCGGCGATATAGGGGAAATTATGAGAGGTGTGCGAAAACATGGCAATACAGGAGAATGTATCAGATGTGGGAGAAAACAGCGCTATAGGGGAAGTATTGATAGGAGCGAAAACATAGCGATCTAGGTGAAGACATGAGAGGTGCGCGAAAACACAGCAATATAGGGGAAGCTATGAGAGGTGAGTAAAAACACGGCGATACAGGGGAAACTATGAGAGGTGAGCAATTACACAGCGATAAAAGTGAATCTATGGGATGTGCGTGAATACACAGCGATATAGGGGACGTGATGAGATGTGCATGAAAACGCAACGGTATTAGGGAAGGTATGAGAGGTGCACCAAAACACAGCGATATAGGAGAAGTTATAAGAGGTGTGCGAAATCACAGCGATATGGGGAAGGTATGGGAGGTGCACGAATACACAGCGATATAGGGGACGTTATGAGATGTGCATAAAATCACGGCGATATAGGGGAAGTTATGAGAGGTGCGCAAAAATAGAGAAATATAGGAGAAGTTATGAGAGGTGCGTGAAAACACAACGACATAAGGGGAGGTATGAGAAGTACACGAAAATGCAGCGATATAAGGGAAGGTGTAGGAGGTGTGCGAAAACAGGGCAATATAGGGGAAGGTATGAGAGGTTCACAAATACGCAGCGATATAAGGGAAGGTGTAGGAGGTGCGCGAAAACAGGGCAATATTGGGGAAGGAATGAGAAGTGCACGAACACACAGCGATATAAGGGAAGGTATAGTAGGTGCGCGAAAACAGGGCGATATAGGGGATGCTATGGGAGGTGCGTGAATATACAGCGATATAGGGGACGTGATGAGATGTGCATGAAAACGTAGCAATATTAGGGAAGGTATGAGAGGTGCACGAAAACAGCGATATAGGTGAAGGAATGGGAGGTGCGCAAAAATAGGGCGATATAAGTGAAGGTATGAGAGGTGCGCGAATGCGCAGCGATATAGGGGATTCTATGGGAGGTGTGTAAATACACAGCGATATAGGGGACGTGATGAGATGTGCATGAAAATGCAACGAAATTAGTGAAGGTATGAGAGGTGCACGAAAACACAGCGATATAGGGGAAGGTGTGAGAGGTGCGCGAAAGCACAGCGATATATGGGACGGTTTGAGATGTGTATGAATACACGGCGATAGACGGGAAACCATGAGAGGTGTGCGAAAAAACAGCGATATAGGGGAAGTATTGAGAGGAGCGAAAACATAGCGATCTAGGTGAAGACATGAGAGGTGCGCGAAAACACGGCGATATGGGGGAAGCTATGAGAGTGTGAGCAAAAACACGGCGATACAGGGGAAGCTATGAGAGGTGAGCAATAACACAGCGATAAAGGTGAATCTATGGGATGTGCACGAAAAGACAGCAATATAGGGAATGGTATGAGAGGTGCGCAAGGCACAGCCATATAGGGGATGCTATGCGAGGTGCGTGAATATACAGCGATATAGGGGACGTGATGAGATGTCCATGAAAACGCAGCGATATTAGGGAAGGTATGAGAGGTGCTCCAAAACACAGCGATATAGGAGAAGTTATGAGAGGTGTGCGAAAACACAGCGATATAGGGGACGTTATGAGATGTGCATAAAATCACGGCGATATAGGGGAAGTTATGAGAGGTGCGCAAAAATAGAGAAATATAGGAGAAGTTATGAGAGGTGCGTGAAAACACAATGACATAGGGGGAGGTATGAGAAGTACACGAAAATGCAGCGATATAAGGGAAGGTGTAGGAGGTGCGCGAAAACAGGGCAGTATAGGGGAAGGTATGAAAGGTTCACAAATACGCAGCGATATAAGGGAAGGTATAGTAGGTGCGCGAAAACAGGGCGATATAGGGGAAGGTATGAGAGGTGCAGGAAGGCACAGCGATATAGGGGATGCTATGGGAGGTGCGTGAATACACAGCGATATAGGGGACGTGATGAGATGTGCATGAAAATGCAACGAAATTAGTGATGGTATGAGAGGTGCATGAAAACACAGCGATATAGGGGAGGGTGTGAGAGGTGCGCGAAAGCACAGCGATTTGTTGGACGGTTTGAGATGTGCATGAATACACGGTGATAGACGGTAAACAATGAGAGGTGTGCGAAAAAACAGCGATATTGGGGAAGTTATGAGAGGTGCATGAAAACCCTGCGATATAGTGGACCTTATGAGATGTGCATGAAAACACGGCGATATAGGGGAAGGTATGAGAGGTGCATGAAGGCACAGCGATATAGGGAATATTATGGGAGGTGCACGAAAACACAGCGATATAGAAGAAGTTATGAGAGGTGTGCGAAAACACAGCGATATAGGAGAAGGTATGAGAGGTGCACGAAAACGCAGCGATACAAGGGAAGGTATAGGAGGTGCACGAAAACTGGACGATATAGGGGAAGGTATGAGAGATGTACGAAGGCACAGCGATATAGGGGATGCTATGGGAGGTGCGCGAAAACACAGTAATATATGGGACAGTATGAGATGTGCATAAAAACACGGCGATATAGGGGGAGGTATGAGAGGTGCGCGAAAACAGGGCGATATAGGGGAAAGTATGAGAGGTGCGCGAAAACTTGGCGCTACAGGGGAATGCATCAGAGGTGCCAGAAAACACAGCGATGTAGTGGAATACATGAGAGGTGCGCGAAAACAGGGCAATATAGTGGAAGCTATGGGATGTGCACGAAAACAGGACAATATAGGGGAAGGTATGAGAGGTACACAAAAAACACAGCGATATAGGGGACGCAATGGGACGTGCGCAAAAACACAAAGATATAGGAGAAGGTATGAGAGGTGTTCGAGAATTCGGCGATATAGGGGAAATTATGAGAGGTGTGCGAAAACACGGCGATACGGGAGAATGTATCAGATGTGCGAGAAAACAGCGCTATAGGGGAAGTATTGAGAGGAGCGAAAACATAGCGATCTAGGTGAAGACATGAGAGGTGCGCGAAAACACAGCGATATAGGGGAAGCTATGAGAGGTGAGTAAAAACACAGCGATATAGGGGAAGCTATGAGAGGTTCGCATGGCACAGCGATATAGGGGATACTATGGGATGTGCGTGAATACACAGCGATATAGGGGACGTGATGAGATGTACATGAAAACGCAACGGTATTAGGGAAGGTATGAGAGGTGCACAAAAACACAGCGAAACAGGAGAAGTTATGAGAGGTGTGCGTAAACACAGCGATATAGGGGAAGGTATGGGAGGTGCACGAATACACAGCGATATAGGGGACGTTATGAGATGTGCATAAAATCATGGCGATATAGGGGAAGTTATGAGAGGTGCGCAAAAATACAGAAATATAGGAGAAGTTATGAGAGGTGCGTGAAAACACAACGACATAGGGGTAGGTATGAGAGGTACACGAAAATGCAGCGATATAAGGGAAGGTGTAGGAGGTGCGCGAAAACAGGGCAATATAGGGGAAGGTATGAGAGGTGCACGAATACGCAGCGATATAAGGGAAGGTATAGTAGGTGCGCGAAAACAGGGCGATATAGGGGAAGGTATGAGAGGTGCACGAAGGGACAGTGATATAGGGGATGCTATGGGAGGTGCGTGAATATACAGCGATATAGGGGACGTGATGAGATGTGCATGAAAACACAGCAATATTAGGGAAGGTATGAGAGGTACACAAAAACACAGCGGTATAGGAGAAGTTATGAGAGGTGTGTGAAAACACAGTGATATAGGGGAAGGTATGAGAGGTGCACGAAAACAGCGATATAGGTGAAGGAATGGGAGGTGCGCGAAAATAGGGCAATATAGGTGAAGGTATGAGAGGTGCGCGTATGCGCAGCGATATAGGGGATTCTATGGGAGGTGCGTGAAAACCCAGCGGTATAGTGGACCTTATGAGATGTGCATGAAAACACGGCGATATAGGGGAAGGTATGAGAGGTTAGTGAAGGCACAGCGATATAGGGGATGCTATGGGAGGTGCGCGAAAACACAGTAATATAGGGGACTGTATGAGATGTGCATAAAAACACGGCAATATAGGGGGAGGTATGAGAGGTGCGCGAAAACAGGGCGATATAGGGGAAAGTATGAGAGGTGAGCAATAACACAGCGATATAGGGGAAGGTATGAGAGGTGCATGAAAACACAGCGATATAGGGGAAGGTCTGGAAGGTGCTCGAAAACTGGGTGATATAGATGAAGTTATGAGAGGTATGCGAAGGCACAGCAATATAAGGGATGCTATGGAAGGTGTGCGAAAAAACGGTGATATAGGGGAAGCTATGAGAGGTGAGCAAAAACACGGCGATACTGGGGAAGCTATGAGAGGTGAGCAATAACACAGCGATAAAGGTGAATCTATAGGATGTGAGCGAAAAGACAGCGATATAGGGGAAGGTATAAGAGGTGCGCAAGGCACAGCGATATAGGGGATGCTATGGGAGGTGTGTGAATACACAGCGATATAGGGGACGTGATGAGATGTGCATGAAAACTCAGCGATATTCGGGAAGGTATGTGAGGTGCACAAAAACACAGCGATGTAGGAGAAGTTATGAGAGTTGCGTGAAAACACAGCGATATAGGGGAAGGTATGAGAGGTGCACGAAAACAGCGATATAGGTGAAGGAATTGGAGGTGCGCGAAAACAGGGCGATGTAGGGGAAGCTATGAGAGGTGAGCAATAACACAGCGATAAAGGTGAATCTATGGGATGTGCGCGACAAGACAGCGATATAGGGGAAGGTACGAGAGGTGCGCAAGGCACAGCGATATAGGAGAAGGTATGGAAGGTGCTCGAAAACAGGGTGATATAGATGAAGTTATGAGAGGTATGCGAAGGCACAGCAATATAGGGGATGCTATCGAAGGTGCGCGAAAACACAGTGATATAGGGGAAGACATGAGGGGTGCTCGAAAACAAGGCAATATAGTGGAAGCTATGAGAGGTGAGCTAAAACCCGGCGATACAGGGGAAGCTATGAGAGGTGAGCTAAAACCCGGCGATACAGAGGAAGCTATGAGAGGTGAGCAAGAACACAGCGATAAAGGTGAATCTCTGGGATGTGTGCGAAAGGACAGCGATATAGGGGAAGGTATGAGAGGTGCGCAAGACACAGCGATATAGGGGATGGTATGAGATGTGCATGAATACACGGCGATAGTCGGGAAACCATGAGAGGTGTGTGAAAACACAGCGATATAGGGGAAGTTCTGAGAGGAGCGCAAAAACAGGGCGATATAGGGGAAGTTATGAGAGGTGCGTGAAAACCCAGCAATACGGGGACGTTATGAGATGTGCATGAAAACACGGCGATATAGGAGAAGGTATGAGAGGTGCACGAAAGCACAGCGATATAGGGGACGTTATGGGAGGTGCGCGAAAACACAGTGATATAGGGGACGGTATGAGATGTGTATGAAAACACGGCGATATAAGGGAAGCCATGAGAGGTGCGTGAAAACACGGTGATAAAGGGGAAATTATGAGAGGTGCGCGAAAACTTGGCGTTACAGGGGACTGCATCAGAGGTGTGAGAAAACACAGCGATGTAGGGGACGCTATGGGACATGCGCAAATAAACAGTGATATAGGGGAAGGTATGAGAGGTGTGTGAGAACACGGCGATATAGGGGAAATTGTAAGAGGTGCGCGAAAACATGGTAGTACGGGAGAATGTATCAGAGGTGCGAGAAAACACAGAGATATAGGGGAAGTAATGATTGGAGCGAAAAAATAGCGATATAGGTTAAGACATGCGAGGTGCGCGAAAACACGGCGATATAGGGTAAGCTATGAGAGGTGAGCAATAACACAACGATCAAGGTGAAGCTATGGGATGTGCGCGAAAACAGCGATGTAGGCGAAGCTATGGGAGGTGCGCGAAAACACAGCGATATAGGGGACGGTATGAGATGTGCATGAATACACGGCGATATTGGGGAAACCATGAGAGGTGCCTGAAAACACAGCGATATAGGGGAAGGTATGAGAGGTGTGCAAAATCACAGCGATATAGGAGAAGTTAAGAGAGGTGCGTGAAAACACGGCGATATCAGGGAAGCCATCAGAGGTGCGAGAAAGCACAGCGATATAGGGGACGTTATGAGATGTGTACACAAACACGGCGATATAGGGGAAGATATGAGAGGTGTGCAAAAACACAGCGATATAGGAGAAGTTAAGAGAGGTGAATGAAAACGCAGCGATTTAGGGGAAGGTATGAGAGATGCACGAAGGCACAGCGATATAGGGGATGCTATGGGAGGTGCGCGAAAACACAGTAATATAGGGGACGGTATGAGATGTGCATAAAAACACGGCGATATAGGGGGAGGTATGAGAGGTGCGCGAAAACACGGCGATATAGGGGAAAGTATGAGAGGTGCGCGAAAGCTTGGCGTTACAGGGGAATGCATCAGAGGTGCCAGGAAACACAGCGATGTAGTGGAATACATGAGAGGTGCGCGAAAACAGGGCAATATAGTGGAAGCTATGGGATGTGCACGAAAACAGGACGATATAGGGGAAGGTATGAGAGGTGCACAAAAAAACAGCGATATAGGGGACGCAATGGGACGAGTGCAAAAACACAAAGATATAGGGGAAGGTATGAGAGGTGTTCGAGAATTCGGCGATATAGGGGAAATTATGAGAGGTGTGCGAAAACATGGCAATACAGGAGAATGTATCAGATGTGGGAGAAAACAGCGCTATAGGGGAAGTATTGATAGGAGCGAAAACATAGCGATCTAGGTGAAGACATGAGAGGTGCGCGAAAACACAGCAATATAGGGGAAGCTATGAGAGGTGAGTAAAAACACGGCGATACAGGGGAAACTATGAGAGGTGAGCAATTACACAGCGATAAAAGTGAATCTATGGGATGTGCGTGAATACACAGCGATATAGGGGACGTGATGAGATGTGCATGAAAACGCAACGGTATTAGGGAAGGTATGAGAGGTGCACCAAAACACAGCGATATAGGAGAAGTTATAAGAGGTGTGCGAAATCACAGCGATATGGGGAAGGTATGGGAGGTGCACGAATACACAGCGATATAGGGGACGTTATGAGATGTGCATAAAATCACGGCGATATAGGGGAAGTTATGAGAGGTGCGCAAAAATAGAGAAATATAGGAGAAGTTATGAGAGGTGCGTGAAAACACAACGACATAAGGGGAGGTATGAGAAGTACACGAAAATGCAGCGATATAAGGGAAGGTGTAGGAGGTGTGCGAAAACAGGGCAATATAGGGGAAGGTATGAGAGGTTCACAAATACGCAGCGATATAAGGGAAGGTGTAGGAGGTGCGCGAAAACAGGGCAATATTGGGGAAGGAATGAGAAGTGCACGAACACACAGCGATATAAGGGAAGGTATAGTAGGTGCGCGAAAACAGGGCGATATAGGGGATGCTATGGGAGGTGCGTGAATATACAGCGATATAGGGGACGTGATGAGATGTGCATGAAAACGTAGCAATATTAGGGAAGGTATGAGAGGTGCACGAAAACAGCGATATAGGTGAAGGAATGGGAGGTGCGCAAAAATAGGGCGATATAAGTGAAGGTATGAGAGGTGCGCGAATGCGCAGCGATATAGGGGATTCTATGGGAGGTGTGTAAATACACAGCGATATAGGGGACGTGATGAGATGTGCATGAAAATGCAACGAAATTAGTGAAGGTATGAGAGGTGCACGAAAACACAGCGATATAGGGGAAGGTGTGAGAGGTGCGCGAAAGCACAGCGATATATGGGACGGTTTGAGATGTGTATGAATACACGGCGATAGACGGGAAACCATGAGAGGTGTGCGAAAAAACAGCGATATAGGGGAAGTTATGAGAGGTGCGTGAAAACCCAGCGATATAGTGGACCTTATGAGATGTGCATGAAAACACAGCGATATAGGGGAAGGTATGAGAGGTGCGTGAAGGCACAGCGATATAGGGAATATTATGGGAGGTGCACGAAAACACAGCGAAATAGGGGACGTTATGAGATGTGCATGAAAACACAGCGAAATAGGGGAAGATATGAGAGGTGCATGAAAACGCAGCGATACAAGGGAAGGTATAGGAGGTTCACGAAAGCTGGGCGATATAGAGGAATGTATGAGAGATGCACAAAGGCACAACGATATAGGGGATGCTATGGGAGGTGCGTTAATATACAGCGATATAGGGGACGTGATGAGATGTGCATAAAAGCACGACGATATAGGGGGAGGTATGAGAAGTGCGCGAAAACAGGGCGATATAGGAGAAGTTATGAGAGGTGTGTGAAAACACAGCGATACAGGGGAAGGTATGAGAAGTGCACGAAAACAGCGATATAGGTGAAGGAATGGGAGGTGCGCGAAAATAGGGCGATATAGGTGAAGGTATGAGAGGTGCGCGAATGCACAGCGATATAGGGGATTCTATGGGAGGTGCGTGAAAACCCAGCGGTATAGTGGACCTTATGAGATGTGCATGAAAACACGGCGATATAGGGGAAGGTATGAGAGGTTAGTGAAGGCACAGCGATATAGGGGATGCTATGGGAGGTGCGCGAAAACACAGTAATATAGGGGACTGTATGAGATGTGCATAAAAACACGGCAATATAGGGGGAGGTATGAGAGGTGCGCGAAAACAGGGCGATATAGGGGAAAGTATGAGAGGTGCGCGAAAACTTGGCGTTACAGGGGAATGCATCAGAGGTGCCAGAAAACACAGCGATGTAGTGGAATACATGAGAGGTGCGCAAAAACAGGGCAATATAGTGGAAGCTATGGGATGTGCACGAAAACAGGACGATATAGGGGAAGGTATGAGAGGTGCACAAAAAACACAGCGATATAGGGGACGCAATGGGACGTGCGCAAAAAAACACAAAGATATAGGGGAAGGTATGAGAGGTGTGCGAGAATTCGGCGATATAGGGGAAATTATGAGAGGTGTGCGAAAACACAGCGATATAGGGGAAGCTATGAGAGGTGAGTAAAAACACGGCGATACAGGGGAAGCTATGAGAGGTGAGCAATTACACAGCGATAAAGGTGAATCTATGGGATGTGCGCGAAAAGACAGCGATATAGGGGAAGATATGAGAGGTGCGCAAGGCACAGCAATATAGGGGATACTATGGGATGTGCGTGAATACACAGCGATATAGGGGACGTGATGAGATGTGCATGAAAACGCAACGGTATTAGGGAAGTTATGAGAGGTGCACCAAAACACAGCGATATAGGAGAAGTTATGAGAGGTGTGCGAAAACACAGCGATATAGGGGAAGGTATGGGAGGTGCACGAATACACAGCGATATAGGGGACATTATGAGATGTGCATAAAATCACGGCGATATAGGGGAAGTTATGAGAGGTGCGCAAAAATGCAGAAATATAGGAGAAGTTATGAGAGGTGCGTGAAAACACAACGACATAGGGGGAGGTACGAGAAGTACACGAAAATACAGCGATATAAGGGAAGGTGCAGGAGGTGCGTGAAAACAGGGCAATATAGGTGAAGGTATGAGAAGTTCACAAATACGCAGCGATATAAGGGAAGGCATAGTAGGTGCGCGAAAACAGGGCGATATAGGGGAAGGTATGAGAGGTGCTGTAAGGCACAGCGATATAGGGGATGCTATGGGAGGTGCGTGAATATACAGCGATATAGGGGACGTGATGAGATGTGCATGAAAACGCAGCGATATTAGGGAAGGTATGAGAGGTGCACAAAAACACAGCGATATAGGAGAAGTTATGAGAGGTGTGTGAAAACACAGCGATACAGGGGAAGGTATGAGAAGTGCACGAAAACAGCGATATAGGTGAAGGAATGGGAGGTGCGCGAAAATAGGGCGATATAGGTGAAGGTATGAGAGGTGCGCGAATGCACAGCGATATAGGGGATTCTATGGGAGGTGCGTGAAAACCCAGCGGTATAGTGGACCTTATGAGATGTGCATGAAAACACGGCGATATAGGGGAAGGTATGAGAGGTTAGTGAAGGCACAGCGATATAGGGGATGCTATGGGAGGTGCGCGAAAACACAGTAATATAGGGGACTGTATGAGATGTGCATAAAAACACGGCAATATAGGGGGAGGTATGAGAGGTGCGCGAAAACAGGGCGATATAGGGGAAAGTATGAGAGGTGCGCGAAAACTTGGCGTTACAGGGGAATGCATCAGAGGTGCCAGAAAACACAGCGATGTAGTGGAATACATGAGAGGTGCGCAAAAACAGGGCAATATAGTGGAAGCTATGGGATGTGCACGAAAGCAGGACGATATAGGGGAAGGTATGAGAGGTGCACAAAAAACACAGCGATATAGGGGACGCAATGGGACGTGCCCAAAAACACAAAGATATAGGGGAAGGTATGAGAGGTGTGTGAGAATTCGGCGATATGGGGAAATTATGAGAGGTGTGCGAAAACCCGGTGATACGGGAGAATGTATCAGATGTGCAAGAAAACAGCGCTATAGGGGAAGTATTGAGAGGAGCGAAAACATAGCGATCTAGGTGAAGACATGAGAGGTGCGCGAAAACACAGCGATATAGAGGAAGCTATGAGAGGTGATTAAAAACACGACGATACAGGGGAAGCTATGAGAGGTGAGCAATTACACAGCGATAGAGGTGAATCTATGGGATGTGCGCGAAAAGACAGCGATATAGGGGAATCTATGAGAGGTGCGCAAGGCACAGCGATATAGGGGATACTATGGGATGTGCGTGAATACACAGCGATATAGGGGACGTGATGAGATGTGCATGAAAACGCAACGGTATTAGGGAAGGTATGAGAGGTGCATAAAAACACAGCGATATAGGAGAAGTTATGAGAGGTGTGCGAAAACACAGCGATATAGGGGAGGGTATGAGAGGTACACGAAAACGCAGCGATATAAGGGAAGGTGTAGGAGGTGCGCGAAAACAGGGCAATACAGGGGAAGGAATGAGAAGTGCACGAACACACAGCGATATAAGGGAAGGTATAGTAGGTGCGCGAAAACAGGGCGATATAGGGGAAGGTATGAGAGGTGAACGAAGGCCCAGCGATATAGGGGATGCTGCGGGAGGTGCGTGAATATACAGCGATATAAGGGACGTGATGAGATGTGCATGAAAACGCAACAATATTAGGGAAGGTATGAGAGGTGCACAAAAACACAGCGATATAGGAGAAGTTATGAGAGGTGTGTGAAAACACAGCGATATAGGGGAAGGTATGAGAGGTGCGCGAAGGCACAACGATATAGGGGATGCTATGGGAGGTGCGCGAATACACAGCGATATCGGGAACGTTATGAGATGCACATAACAACACGGCGATACAGGGGAAGCTATGAGAGGTGAGCATTAACACAGCGCTAAAGGTGAATCTATGGGATGTGCGCGAAAAGACAGCGATATAGGGGAAGGTATGAGAGGTGCACGAAAACACAGCGATATAGGGGAAGGTATGGAAGGTGCTCAAAAACTGGGTGATATAGATGAAGTTATGAGAGGTATGCGAAGGCACAGCAATATAAGGGATGCTATGGAAGGTGCGCGAAAAAACGGTGATATAGGGGAAGCTATGAGAGGTGAGCAATAACACAGCGAGAAAGGTGAATCTATAGGATGTGCGCGAAAAGACAGCGATATAGGGGAAGGTATAAGAGGTGCGCAAGGAATAGCGATATAGGGGATGCTATGGGAGGTGTGTGAATACACAGCGATATAGGGGACGTGATGAGATGTGCATGAAAACTCAGCGATATTAGGGAAGGTATGAGAGGTGCACAAAAACACAGCGATGTAGGAGAAGTTATGAGAGTTGCGTGAAAACACAGCGATATAGGGGAAGGTATGAGAGGTGCACGAAAACAGCGATATGGGTGAAGGAATTGGAGGTGCGCGAAAACAGGGCGATGTAGGGGAAGCTATGAGAGGTGCGCGAAAACAAGGCAATATAGTGGAAGCTATGAGAGGTGAGCTAAAACCCGGCGATACAGGGGAAGCTATGAGAGGTGAGCAATAACACAGCAATAAAGGTGAATCTCTGGGATGTGTGCGAAAGGACAGCGATATAGGGGAAGGTATGAGAGGTGCGCAAGACACAGCGATATAGGGGACGGTATGAGATGTGCATGAATACACGGCGATAGTCAGGAAAACATGAGAGGTGTTTGAAAACACAGCGATATAGGGGAAGTTTTGAGAGGTGCGCAAAAACAGGACGATATAGGGGAAGTTATGAGAGGTGCGTGAAAACCCAGCAATATAGGGGACGTTATGAGATGTGCATGAAGACACGGCGATATAGGAGAAGGTATGAGAGAGCACGAAGGCACAGCGATATAGGGGATGTTATGGGAGGTGCGCGAAAACACAGTGATATAGGGGACTGTATGAGATGTGTATGAAAACACGGTGATATAAGGGAAGCTATGAGAGGTGCGCGAAAACACGGTGATAAAGGGGAAATTATGAGAGGTACGCGAAAACTTGGCGTTACAGGGGAATGCATCAGAGGTGTGAGAAAACACAGCGATGTAGGGGACGCTATGGGACATGCGCAAATAAACAGTGATATAGGGGAAGGTATGAGAGGTGTGTGAGAACACGGCGATATAAGGGAAATTATGAGAGGTGTGCGAAAACACGGCGATACGGGAGAATGTATCAGATGTGGGAGAAAACAGCGCTATAGGGGAAGTATTGAGAGGAGCGAAAACATAGCGATCTAGGTGAAGACATGAGAGGTGCGCGAAAACACAGCAATATAGGGGAAGCTATGAGAGGTGAGTAAAAACACGGCGATACAGGGGAAGCTATGAGAGGTGAGCAATTACACAGCGATAAAAGTGAATCTATGGGATGTGCGTGAATACACAGCGATATAGGGGACGTGATGAGATGTGCATGAAAACGCAATGGTATTAGGGAAGGTATGAGAGGTGCACCAAAACACAGCGATATAGGAGAAGTTATGAGAGGTGTGCGAAATCACAGCGATATGGGGAAGGTATGGGAGGTGCACGAATACACAGCGATATAGAGGACGTTATGAGATGTGCATAAAATCACGGCGATATAGGGGAAGTTATGAGAGGTGCGCAAAAATACAGAAATATAGGAGAAGTTATGAGAGGTGCGTGAAAACACAACGACATAGGGGGAGGTATGAGAAGTACACGAAAATGCAGCGATATAAGGGAAGGTGTAGGAGGTGTGCGAAAACAGGGCAATATAGGGGAAGGTATGAGAGGTGCACGAATACGCAGCGATATAAGGGAAGGTATAGCAGGTGCGCGAAAACAGGGCGATATAGGGGAAGGTATGAGAGGTGCACGAAGGCACAGCGATATAGGGGATGCTATGGGAGGTGCGTGAATATACAGCGATATAGGGGACGTGATGAGATGTGCATGAAAACGTAGCGATATTAGGGAAGGTATGAGAGGTGCACGAAAACAGCGATATAGGTGAAGGAATGGGAGGTGCGCGAAAATAGGGCGATATAGGTGAAGGTATGAGAGGTGCGCGAATGCGCAGCGATATAGGGGATTCTATGGGAGGTGCGTGAATATACAGCGATATAGGGGACGTGATGAGATGTGCATGAAAACGTAGCGATATTAGGGAAGGTATGAGAGGTGCACGAAAACAGCGATATAGGTGAAGGAATGGGAGGTGCGCGAAAATAGGGCGATATAGGTGAAGGTATGAGAGGTGCGCGAATGCGCAGCGATATAGGGGATTCTATGGGAGGTGCGTAAATACACAGCGATATAGGGGACGTGATGAGATGTGCATGAAAATGCAACGAAATTAGTGAAGGTATTAGAGGTGCACGAAAACACAGCGATATAGGGGAAGGTGTGAGAGGTGCGCGAAAGCACAGCGATATATGGGACGGTTTGAGATGTGCATGAATACACGGCGATAGACGGGAAACCATGAGAGGTGTGCGAAAAAACAGCGATATAGGGGAAGTTATGAGGGGTGCGTGAAAACCCAGCGATATAGTGGACCTTATGAAATTTGCATGAAAACACAGCGATATAGGGGAAGGTACGAGAGGTGCGTGAAGGCACAGCGATATAGGGAATATTATGGGAGGTGCACGAAAACACAGCGAAATAGGGGACGTTATGAGATGTGCATGAAAACACAGCGAAATAGGGGAAGGTATGAGAGGTGCACGAAAACGCAGCGATACAAGGGAAGGTATAGGAGGTGCACGAAAGCTGGGCGATATAGGGGAATGTATGAGAGATGCACAAAGGCACAACGATATAGGGGATGCTATGGGAGGTGCGCGAAAACACAGTAATATAGGGGATGGTATGAGATGTGCATAAAAACACGGCGATATAGGGGGAGGTATGAGAGGTGCGCGAAAACAGGGCGATATAGGGGAAAGTATGAGAGGTGTGCGAAAACTTGGCGTTACAGGGGAATGCATCAGAGGTGCCAGAAAACACAGTGATGTAGTGGAATACATGAGAGCTGCGTGAAAACAGGGCAATATAGTGGAAGCTATGGGACGTGCACGAAAACAGGACGATATAGGGGAAGGTATGAGAGGTGCACAAAAAACACAGCGATATAGGGGACGCAATGGGACGTGCGCAAAAACACAAAGATATAGGGGAAGGTATGAGAGGTGTGCGAGAATTCGGCGATATAGGGGAAATTATGAGAGGTGTGCGAAAACGCGGCGATACGGGAGAATGTATCAGATGTGCGAGAAAACAGCGCTATGGGGGAAGTATTGAGAGGAGCGAAAACATAGCGATCTAGGTGAAGACATGAGAGGTGCGCGAAAACACAGCGATATAGGGGAAGCTATGAGAGGTGAGTAAAAACACAGCGATACAGGGGAAGCTATGAGAGGTGAGCAATTACACAGCGATAAAGGTGAATCTATGGGATGTGCGCGAAAAGACAGCGATATAGGTGAAGCTATGAGAGGTGCGCAAGGCACAGCGATATAGGGGATACTATGGGATGTGCGTGAATACGCTGCAATATAGGGGGCGTGATGAGATGTGCATGAAAACGCAACGGTATTAGGGAAGGTATGAGAGGTGCACCAAAACACAGCGATATAGGAGAAGCTATGAGAGGTGTGCGAAAACACAGCGATATAGCGGAAGGTATGGGAGGTGCACGAATACACAGCGATATAGGGGACATTATGAGATGTGCATAAAATCACGGCGATATAGGGGAAGTTATGAGAGGTGCGCAAAAATACAGAAATATAGGAGAAGTTATGAGAGGTGCGTGAAAACACAATGACATAGGGGGAGGTATGAGAAGTACATGAAAATGCAGCGATATAAGGGAAGGTGTAGGAGGTGCGCGAAAACAGGGCAATATAGGGGAAGGTATGAGAGGTTCACTAATACACAGCGATATAAGGGAAGGTATAGTAGGTGCGCGAACATAGGGCGATATAGGGGAAGGTATGAGAGGTGCACGAAGGCACAGCGATATAGGGGATGCTATGGGAGGTGCGTGAATATACAGCGATATAGGGGACGTGATGAGATGTGCATGAAAACGCAGCGATATTAGGGAAGGTATGAGAGGTGCACAAAAACACAGCGATATAGGAGAAGTTATGAGAGGTGTGTGAAAACACAGCGATATAGGGGAAGGTATGAGAGGTGCACGAAAACAGCGATATAGGTGAAGGAATGGGAGGTGCGCGAAAATAGGGCGATATAGGTGAAGGTATGAGAGGTGCGCGAATGCGCAGCGATATAGGGGATTCTATGGGAGGTGCGTGAAAACCCAACGGTATAGTGGACCTTATGAGATGTGCATGAAAACACGGCGATATAGGGGAAGGTATGAGAGGTTAGTGAAGGCACAGCGATATAGGGGATGCTATGGGAGATGCGCGAAAACACAGTAATATAGGGGACTGTATGAGATGTGCATAAAAACACGGCAATATAGGGGGAGGTATGAGAGGTGCGCGAAAACAGGGCGATATAAGGGAAAGTATGAGAGGTGCGCGAAAACTTGGCGTTACAGGGCAATGCATCAGAGGTGCCAGAAAACACAGCGATGTAGTGGAATACATGAGAGGTGCGCGAAAACAGGGCAATATAGTGGAAGCTATGGGATGTGCACGAAAGCAGGACGATATAGGGGAAGGTATGAGAGGTGCACAAAAAACACAGCGATATAGGGGACGCAATGGAACGTGCGCAAAAACACAAAGATATAGGGGAAGGTATGAGAGGTGTGCGAGAATTCGGCGATATGGGGAAATTATGAGAGGTGTGCGAAAACCCGGTGATACGGGAGAATGTATCAGATGTGCAATAAAACAGCGCTATAGGGGAAGTATTGAGAGGAGCGAAAACATAGCGATCTAGGTGAAGACATGAGAGGTGCGCGAAACCACAGCGATATAGGGGAAGCTATGAGAGGTGAGTAAAAACACGACGATACAGGGGAAGCTATGAGAGGTGAGCAATTACACAGCGATAAAGGTGAATCTATGGGATGTGCGCGAAAAGACAGCGATATAGGGGAATCTATGAGAGGTGCGCAAGGCACAGCGATATAGGGGATACTATGGGATGTGCGTGAATACACAGCGATATAGGGGACGTGATGAGATGTGCATGAAAATGCAACGATATTAAGGAAGGTATGAGAGGTGCATAAAAACACAGCGATATAGGAGAAGTTATGAGAGGTGTGCGAAAACACAGCGATATAGGGGAAGATATGATAGGTACTCGAAAACGCAGCGATATAAGGGAAGGAGTAGGAGGTGCGCGAAAACAGGGCGATATAGGGGAAGGTATGAGAGGTGCACGAAGGTACAGCGATATAGGGGATGCTATGGGAGGTGCGTGAATATACAGCGATATAAGGGACGTGATGAGATGTGCATGAAAACGCAAAAATATTAGGGAAGGTATGAGAGGTGCACAAAAACACAGCGATATAGGAGAAGTTATGAAAGGTGTGTGAAAACACAGCGATATAGGGGAAGGTGTGGGAGGTGCGCGAAAACAGGACGATATAGGGGAAGGTATGAGAGGTGCGCGAAGGCACAACGATATAGGGGATGCTATGGGAGGTGCGCAAATACACAGCGATATCGGGGACGTTATGAGATGCACATAACAACACGGCGATACAGGGGAAGCTATGAGAGGTGAGCAATAACACAGCGCTAAAGGTGAGTCTTTGGGATGTGCACGAAAACACAGCGATATAGGGGAAGGTATGAGAGGTGCACGAAAACACAGCGATATAGGGGAAGGTATGGAAGGTGCTCGAAAACTGGGTGATATAGATGAAGTTATGAGAGGTATGCGAAGGCACAGCACTATAAGGGATGCTATGGAAGGTGCGCGAAAATACGGTGATATAGGGGAAGCTATGAGAGGTGAGCAAAAACACTGCGATACAGGGGAAGCTATGAGAGGTGAGCAATAACACAGCGATAAAGGTGAGTATATGTGATGTGCGCGAAAAGACAGCGATATAGGGGAAGGTATAAGAGGTGCGCAAGGCACAGCGATATAGGGGATGCTATGGGAGGTGTGTGAATACACAGCGATATAGGGGACGTGATGAGATGTGCATGAAAACTCAGCGATATTAGGGAAGGTATGAGAGGTGCACGAAAACAGCGATATAGGTGAAGGAATTGGAGGTGCGCGACGACAGGGCGATGTAGGGGAAGCTATGAGAGGTGAGCAATAACAGCGATAAAGGTGAATCTATGGGATGTGCGCGACAAGACAGCGATATAGGGGAAGGTACGAGAGGTGCGCAAGGCACAGCGATATAGGGAATATTATGGGAGGTGCACGAAAACACAGCGAAATAGGGGACGTTATGAGATGTGCATGAAAACACTGCGAAATAGGGGAAGGTATGAGAGGTGCACGAAAACGCAGCGATACAAGGGAAGGTATAGGAGGTGCACGAAAGCTGGGCGATATAGGGGAATGTATGAGAGATGCACAAAGGCACAGCGATATAGGGGATGCTATGGGAGGTGCGCGAAAACACAGTAATATAGGGGATGGTATGAGATGTGCATAAAAACACGGCGATATAGGGGGAGGTATGAGAGGTGCGCGAAAACAGGGCGATATAGGGGAAAGTATGAGAGGTGTGCGAAAACTTGGCGTTACAGGGGAATGCATCAGAGGTGCCAGAAAACACAGTGATGTAGTGGAATACATGAGAGCTGCGCGAAAACAGGGCAATATAGTGGAAGCTATGGGACGTGCACGAAAACAGGACGATATAGGGGAAGGTATGAGAGGTGCACAAAAAACACAGCGATATAGGGGACGCAATGGGACGTGCGCAAAAACACAAAGATATAGGGGAAGGTATGAGAGGTGTGCGAGAATTCGGCGATATAGGGGAAATTATGAGAGGTGTGCGAAAACGCGGCGATACGGGAGAATGTATCAGATGTGCGAGAAAACAGCGCTATGGGGGAAGTATTGAGAGGAGCGAAAACATAGCGATCTAGGTGAAGACATGAGAGGTGCGCGAAAACACAGCGATATAGGGGAAGCTATGAGAGGTGAGTAAAAACACAGCGATACAGGGGAAGCTATGAGAGGTGAGCAATTACACAGCGATAAAGGTGAATCTATGGGATGTGCGCGAAAAGACAGCGATATAGGTGAAGCTATGAGAGGTGCGCAAGGCACAGCGATATAGGGGATACCATGGGATGTGCGTGAATACGCAGCAATATAGGGGGCGTGATGAGATGTCCATGAAAACGCAACGGTATTAGGGAAGGTATGAGAGGTGCACCAAAACACAGCGATATAGGAGAAGCTATGAGAGGTGTGCGAAAACACAGCGATATAGGGGAAGGTATGGGAGGTGCACGAATACACAGCGATATAGGGGACATTATGAGATGTGCATAAAATCACGGCGATATAGGGGAAGTTATGAGAGGTGCGCAAAAATACAGAAATATAGGAGAAGTTATGAGAGGTGCGTGAAAACACAACGACATAGGGGGAGGTATGAGAGGTACATGAAAATGCAGCGATATAAGGGAAGGTGTAGGAGGTGCGCGAAAACAGGGCAATATAGGGGAAGGTATGAGAGGTTCACTAATACACAGCGATATAAGGGAAGGTATAGTAGGTGCGCGAAAACAGGGCGATATAGGGGAAGGTATGAGAGGTGCACGAAGGCACAGCGATATAGGGGATGCTATGGGAGGTGCGTGAATATACAGCGATATAGGGGACGTGATGGGATGTGCATGAAAACGCAGCGATATTAGGGAAGGTATGAGAGGTGCACAAAAACACAGCGATATAGGAGAAGTTATGAGAGGTGTGTGAAAACACAGCGATATAGGTGAAGGAATTGGAGGTGCGCGAAAACAGGGCGATGTAGGGGAAGCTATGAGAGGTGAGCAATAACACAGCGATAAAGGTGAATCTATGGGATGTGCGCGACAAGACAGCGATATAGGGGAAGGTACGAGAGGTGCGCAAGGCACAGCGATATAGGGGATGCTATGGGAGGTGCGTGAATACACAGCGATATAGGGGACGTGATGAGATGTGCATGAAAACGCAGCGATATTCGGGAAGGTATGAGAGGTGCACGAAAACAGCGATATAGGTGAAGGAATGGGAGGTGCGCGAAAATAGGGCGATATAGGTGAAGGTATGAGAGGTGCGCGAATGTGCAGCGATATAGGGGATTCTATGGGAGGTGCGTGAAAACCCAACGGTATAGTGGACCTTATGAGATGTGCATGAAAACACGGTGATATAGGGGAAGGTATGAGAGGTTAGTGAAGGCACAGCGATATAGGGGATGCTATGGGAGATGCGCGAAAACACAGTAATATAGGGGACTGTATGAGATGTGCATAAAAACACGGCAATATAGGGGGAGGTATGAGAGGTGCGCGAAAACAGGGCGATATAGGGGAAAGTATGAGAGGTGCGCGAAAACTTGGCGTTACAGGGCAATGCATCAGAGGTGCCAGAAAACACAGCGATGTAGTGGAATACATGAGAGGTGCGCGAAAACAGGGCAATATAGTGGAAGCTATGGGATGTGCACGAAAGCAGGACGATATAGGGGAAGGTATGAGTGGTGCACAAAAAACACAGCGATATAGGGGACGCAATGGGACGTGCGCAAAAACACAAAGATATAGGGGAAGGTATGAGAGGTGTGCGAGAATTCGGCGATATGGGGAAATTATGAGAGGTGTGCGAAAACCCGGTGATACGGGAGAATGTATCAGATGTGCAAGAAAACAGCGCTATAGGGGAAGTATTGAGAGGAGCGAAAACATAGCGATCTAGGTGAAGACATGAGAGGTGCGCGAAACCACAGCGATATAGGGGAAGCTATGAGAGGTGAGTAAAAACACGACGATACAGGGGAAGCTATGAGAGGTGAGCAATTACACAGCGATAAAGGTGAATCTATGGGATGTGCGCGAAAAGACAGCGATATAGGGGAATCTATGAGAGGTGCGCAAGGCACAGCGATATAGGGGATACTATGGGATGTGCGTGAATACACAGCGATATAGGGGACGTGATGAGACGTGCATGAAAATGCAACGATATTAGGGAAGGTATGAGAGGTGCATAAAAACACAGCGATATAGGAGAAGTTATGAGAGGTGTGCGAAAACACAGCGATATAGGGGACGATACGATAGGTACTCGAAAACGGAGCGATATAAGGGAAGGAGTAGGAGGTGCGCGAAAACAGGGCGATATAGGGGAAGGTATGAGAGGTGCACGAAGGTACAGCGATATAGGGGATGCTATGGGAGGTGCGTGAATATACAGCGATATAAGGGACGTGATGAGATGTGCATGAAAACGCAAAAATATTAGGGAAGGTATGAGAGGTGCACAAAAACACAGCGATATAGGAGAAGTTATGAGAGGTGTGTGAAAACACAGCGATATAGGGGAAGGTGTGGGAGGTGCGCGAAAACAGGACGATATAAGGGAAGGTGTAGGAGGTGCGCGAAAACAGGGCAATACAGGGGAAGGAATGAGAAGTGCACGAACACACAGCGATATAAGGGAAGGTATAGTAGGTGCGCGAAAACAGGGCGATATAGGGGAAGGTATGAGAGGTGAACGAAGGCCCAGCGATATAGGGGATGCTGTGGGAGGTGCGTGAATATACAGCGATATAAGGGACGTGATGAGATGTGCATGAAAACGCAACAATATTAGGGAAGGTATGAGAGGTGCACAAAAACACAGCGATATAGGAGAAGTTATGAGAGGTGTGTGAAAACACAGCGATATAGGGGAAGGTATGAGAGGTGCGCGAAGGCACAACGATATAGGGGATGCTATGGGAGGTGCGCGAATACACAGCGATATCGGGAACGTTATGAGATGCACATAACAACACGGCGATACAGGGGAAGCTATGAGAGGTGAGCATTAACACAGCGCTAAAGGTGAATCTATGGGATGTGCGCGAAAAGACAGCGATATAGGGGAAGGTATGAGAGGTGCACGAAAACACAGCGATATAGGGGAAGGTATGGAAGGTGCTCAAAAACTGGGTGATATAGATGAAGTTATGAGAGGTATGCGAAGGCACAGCAATATAAGGGATGCTATGGAAGGTGCGCGAAAAAACGGTGATATAGGGGAAGCTATGAGAGGTGAGCAATAACACAGCGAGAAAGGTGAATCTATAGGATGTGCGCGAAAAGACAGCGATATAGGGGAAGGTATAAGAGGTGCGCAAGGCATAGCGATATAGGGGATGCTATGGGAGGTGTGTGAATACACAGCGATATAGGGGACGTGATGATATGTGCATGAAAACTCAGCGATATTAGGGAAGGTATGAGAGGTGCACAAAAACACAGCGATGTAGGAGAAGTTATGAGAGTTGCGTGAAAACACAGCGATATAGGGGAAGGTATGAGAGGTGCACGAAAACAGCGATATAGGTGAAGGAATTGGGGGTGCGCGAAAACAGGGCGATGTAGGGGAAGCTATGAGAGGTGCGCGAAAACAAGGCAATATAGTGGAAGCTATGAGAGGTGAGCTAAAACCCGGCGATACAGGGGAAGCTATGAGAGGTGAGCAATAACACAGCAATAAAGGTGAATCTCTGGGATGTGTGCGAAAGGACAGCGATATAGGGGAAGGTATGAGAGGTGCGCAAGACACAGCGATATAGGGGACGGTATGAGATGTGCATGAATACACGGCGATAGTCGGGAAAACATGAGAGGTGTTTGAAAACACAGCGATATAGGGGAAGTTTTGAGAGGTGCGCAAAAACAGGACGATATAGGGGAAGTTATGAGAGGTGCGTGAAAACCCAGCAATATAGGGGACGTTATGAGATGTGCATGAAGACACGGCGATATAGGAGAAGGTATGAGAGAGCACGAAGGCACAGCGATATAGGGGATGTTATGGGAGGTGCGCGAAAACACAGTGATATAGGGGACTGTATGAGATGTGTATGAAAACACGGTGATATAAGGGAAGCTATGAGAGGTGCGCGAAAACACGGTGATAAAGGGGAAATTATGAGAGGTACGCGAAAACTTGGCGTTACAGGGGAATGCATCAGAGGTGTGAGAAAACACAGCGATGTAGGGGACGCTATGGGACATGCGCAAATAAACAGTGATATAGGGGAAGGTATGAGAGGTGTGTGAGAACACGGCGATATAGGGGAAATTATGAGAGGTGTGCGAAAACACGGCGATACGGGAGAATGCATCAGATGTGGGAGAAAACAGCGCTATAGGGGAAGTATTGAGAGGAGCGAAAACATAGCGATCTAGGTGAAGACATGAGAGGTGCGCGAAAACACAGCAATATAGGGGAAGCTATGAGAGGTGAGTAAAAACACGGCGATACAGGGGAAGCTATGAGAGGTGAGCAATTACACAGCGATAAAAGTGACTCTATGGGATGTGCGTGAATACACAGCGATATAGGGGACGTGATGAGATGTGCATGAAAACGCAACGGTATTAGGGAAGGTATGAGAGGTGCACCAAAACACAGCGATATAGGAGAAGTTATGAGAGGTGTGCGAAATCACAGCGATATGGGGAAGGTATGGGAGGTGCACGAATACACAGCGATATAGAGGACGTTATGAGATGTGCATAAAATCACGGCGATATAGGGGAAGTTATGAGAGGTGCGTGAAAACACAACGACATAGGGGGAGGTATGAGAAGTACACGAAAATGCAGCGATATAAGGGAAGGTGTAGGAGGTGTGTGAAAACAGGGCAATATAGGGGAAGGTATGAGAGGTGCACGAATACGCAGCGATATAAGGGAAGGTATAGCAGGTGCGTGAAAACAGGGCGATATAGGGGAAGGTATGAGAGGTGCACGAAGGCACAGCGATATAGGGGATGCTATGGGAGGTGCGTGAATATACAGCGATATAGGGGACGTGATGAGATGTGCATGAAAACGTAGCGATATTAGGGAAGGTATGAGAGGTGCACGAAAACAGCGATATAGGTGAAGGAATGGGAGGTGCGCGAAAATAGGGCGATATAGGTGAAGGTATGAGAGGTGCGCGAATGCGCAGCGATATAGGGGATTCTATGGGAGGTGCGTGAATATACAGCGATATAGGGGACGTGATGAGATGTGCATGAAAACGTAGCGATATTAGGGAAGGTATGAGAGGTGCACGAAAACAGCGATATAGGTGAAGGAATGGGAGGTGCGCGAAAATAGGGCGATATAGGTGAAGGTATGAGAGGTGCGCGAATGCGCAGCGATATAGGGGATTCTATGGGAGGTGCGTAAATACACAGCGATATAGGGGACGTGATGAGATGTGCATGAAAATGCAACGAAATTAGTGAAGGTATTAGAGGTGCACGAAAACACAGCGATATAGGGGAAGGTGTGAGAGGTGCGCGAAAGCACAGCGATATATGGGACGGTTTGAGATGTGCATGAATACACGGCGATAGACGGGAAACCATGAGAGGTGTGCGAAAAAACAGCGATATAGGGGAAGTTATGAGGGGTGCGTGAAAACCCAGCGATATAGTGGACCTTATGAAATTTGCATGAAAACACAGCGATATAGGGGAAGGTACGAGAGGTGCGTGAAGGCACAGCGATATAGGGAATATTATGGGAGGTGCACGAAAACACAGCGAAATAGGGGACGTTATGAGATGTGCATGAAAACACAGCGAAATAGGGGAAGGTATGAGAGGTGCACGAAAACGCAGCGATACAAGGGAAGGTATAGGAGGTGCACGAAAGCTGGGCGATATAGGGGAATGTATGAGAGATGCACAAAGGCACAACGATATAGGGGATGCTATGGGAGGTGCGCGAAAACACAGTAATATAGGGGATGGTATGAGATGTGCATAAAAACACGGCGATATAGGGGGAGGTATGAGAGGTGCGCGAAAACAGGGCGATATAGGGGAAAGTATGAGAGGTGTGCGAAAACTTGGCGTTACAGGGGAATGCATCAGAGGTGCCAGAAAACACAGTGATGTAGTGGAATACATGAGAGCTGCGTGAAAACAGGGCAATATAGTGGAAGCTATGGGATGTGCACGAAAACAGGACGATATAGGGGAAGGTATGAGAGGTGCACAAAAAACACAGCGATATAGGGGACGCAATGGGACGTGCGCAAAAACACAAAGATATAGGGGAAGGTATGAGAGGTGTGCGAGAATTCGGCGATATAGGGGAAATTATGAGAGGTGTGCGAAAACGCGGCGATACGGGAGAATGTATCAGATGTGCGAGAAAACAGCGCTATGGGGGAAGTATTGAGAGGAGCGAAAACATAGCGATCTAGGTGAAGACATGAGAGGTGCGCGAAAACACAGCGATATAGGGGAAGCTATGAGAGGTGAGTAAAAACACAGCGATACAGGGGAAGCTATGAGAGGTGAGCAATTACACAGCGATAAAGGTGAATCTATGGGATGTGCGCGAAAAGACAGCGATATAGGTGAAGCTATGAGAGGTGCGCAAGGCACAGCGATATAGGGGATGCTATGGGATGTGCGTGAATACGCAGCAATATAGGGGGCGTGATGAGATGTGCATGAAAACGCAACGGTATTAGGGAAGGTATGAGAGGTGCACCAAAACACAGCGATATAGGAGAAGCTATGAGAGGTGTGCGAAAACACAGCGATATAGCGGAAGGTATGGGAGGTGCACGAATACACAGCGATATAGGGGACATTATGAGATGTGCATAAAATCACGGCGATATAGGGGAAGTTATGAGAGGTGCGCAAAAATACAGAAATATAGGAGAAGTTATGAGAGGTGCGTGAAAACACAATGACATAGGGGGAGGTATGAGAAGTACATGAAAATGCAGCGATATAAGGGAAGGTGTAGGAGGTGCGCGAAAACAGGGCAATATAGGGGAAGGTATGAGAGGTTCACTAATACACAGCGATATAAGGGAAGGTATAGTAGGTGCGCGAACATAGGGCGATATAGGGGAAGGTATGAGAGGTGCACGAAGGCACAGCGATATAGGGGATGCTATGGGAGGTGCGTGAATATACAGCGATATAGGGGACGTGATGGGATGTGCATGAAAACGCAGCGATATTAGGGAAGGTATGAGAGGTGCACAAAAACACAGCGATATAGGAGAAGTTATGAGAGGTGTGTGAAAACACAGCGATATAGGTGAAGGAATTGGAGGTGCGCGAAAACAGGGCGATGTAGGGGAAGCTATGAGAGGTGAGCAATAACACAGCGATAAAGGTGAATCTATGGGATGTGCGCGACAAGACAGCGATATAGGGGAAGGTACGAGAGGTGCGCAAGGCACAGCGATATAGGGGATGCTATGGGAGGTGCGTGAATACACAGCGATATAGGGGACGTGATGAGATGTGCATGAAAACGCAGCGATATTCGGGAAGGTATGAGAGGTGCACGAAAACAGCGATATAGGTGAAGGAATGGGAGGTGCGCGAAAATAGGGCGATATAGGTGAAGGTATGAGAGGTGCGCGAATGTGCAGCGATATAGGGGATTCTATGGGAGGTGCGTGAAAACCCAGCGGTATAGTGGACCTTATGAGATGTGCATGAAAACACGGCGATATAGGGGAAGGTATGAGAGGTTAGTGAAGGCACAGCGATATAGGGGATGCTATGGGAGATGCGCGAAAACACAGTAATATAGGGGACTGTATGAGATGTGCATAAAAACACGGCAATATAGGGGGAGGTATGAGAGGTGCGCGAAAACAGGGCGATATAGGGGAAAGTATGAGAGGTGCGCGAAAACTTGGCGTTACAGGGCAATGCATCAGAGGTGCCAGAAAACACAGCGATGTAGTGGAATACATGAGAGGTGCGCGAAAACAGGGCAATATAGTGGAAGCTATGGGATGTGCACGAAAGCAGGACGATATAGGGGAAGGTATGAGAGGTGCACAAAAAACACAGCGATATAGGGGACGCAATGGGACGTGCGCAAAAACACAAAGATATAGGGGAAGGTATGAGAGGTGTGCGAGAATTCGGCGATATGGGGAAATTATGAGAGGTGTGCGAAAACCCGGTGATACGGGAGAATGTATCAGATGTGCAAGAAAACAGCGCTATAGGGGAAGTATTGAGAGGAGCGAAAACATAGCGATCTAGGTGAAGACATGAGAGGTGCGCGAAACCACAGCGATATAGGGGAAGCTATGAGAGGTGAGTAAAAACACGACGATACAGGGGAAGCTATGAGAGGTGAGCAATTACACAGCGATAAAGGTGAATCTATGGGATGTGCGCGAAAAGACAGCGATATAGGGGAATCTATGAGAGGTGCGCAAGGCACAGCGATATAGGGGATACTATGGGATGTGCGTGAATACACAGCGATATAGGGGACGTGATGAGACGTGCATGAAAATGCAACGATATTAGGGAAGGTATGAGAGGTGCATAAAAACACAGCGATATAGGAGAAGTTATGAGAGGTGTGCGAAAACACAGCGATATAGGGGACGATATGATAGGTACTCGAAAACGCAGCGATATAAGGAAAGGAGTAGGAGGTGCGCGAAAACAGGGCGATATAGGGGAAGGTATGAGAGGTGCACGAAGGTACAGCGATATAGGGGATGCTATGGGAGGTGCGTGAATATACAGCGATATAAGGGACGTGATGAGATGTGCATGAAAACGCAAAAATATTAGGGAAGGTATGAGAGGTGCACAAAAACACAGCGATATAGGAGAAGTTATGAGAGGTGTGTGAAAACACAGCGATATAGGGGAAGGTGTGGGAGGTGCGCGAAAACAGGACGATATAGGGGAAAGTATGAGAGGTGCGCGAAGGCACAACGATATAGGGGATGCTATGGGAGGTGCGCAAATACACAGCGATATCGGGGACGTTATGAGATGCACATAACAACACGGCGATACAGGGGAAGCTATGAGAGGTGAGCAATAACACAGCGCTAAAGGTGAATCTTTGGGATGTGCGCGAAAACACAGCGATATAGGGGAAGGTATGAGAGGTGCACGAAAACACAGCGATATAGGGGAAGGTATGGAAGGTGCTCGAAAACTGGGTGATATAGATGAAGTTATGAGAGGTATGCGAAGGCACAGCACTATAAGGGATGCTATGGAAGGTGCGCGAAAATACGGTGATATAGGGGAAGCCATGAGAGGTGAGCAAAAACACTGCGATACAGGGGAAGCTATGAGAGGTGAGCAATAACACAACGATAAAGGTGAGTATATATGATGTGCCCGAAAAGACAGCGATATAGGGGAAGGTATAAGAGGTGCGCAAGGCACAGCGATATAGGGGATGCTATGGGAGGTGTGTGAATACACAGCGATATAGGGGACGTGATGAGATGTGCATGAAAACTCAGCGATATTAGGGAAGGTATGAGAGGTGCACGAAAACAGCGATATAGGTGAAGGAATTGGAGGTGCGCGACGACAGGGCGATGTAGGGGAAGCTATGAGAGGTGAGCAATAACAGCGATAAAGGTGAATCTATGGGATGTGCGCGACAAGACAGCGATATAGGGGAAGGTACGAGAGGTGCGCAAGGCACAGCGATATAGGAGAAGGTATGGAAGGTGCTCGAAAACTGGGTGATATAGATGAAGTTATGAGAGGTATGCGAAGGCACAGCAATATAGGGGATGCTATCGAAGGTGCGCGAAAACACAGTGATATAGGGGAAAAAATGAGAGGTGCGCGAAAACAAGGCAATATAGTGGAAGCTATGAGAGGTGAGCTAAAACCCGGCGATACGGGGGATGCTATGAGAGGTGAGCTAAAACCCGGCGATACAGGGGAAGCTATGAGAGGTGAGCAATAACACAGCGATAAAGGTGAATCTGTAGGAAGTGCGCGAAAGGACAGCGATATAAGGGAAGGTATGAGAGGTGCGCAAGGCACAACGATATAGGGGACGGTATGAGATGTGCATGAATACACGGCGATAGTCGGGAAACCATGAGAGGTGTGTGAAAACACAGCGATATAGGGGAAGTTGTGAGAGGTGCGCAAAAACAGGGCGATATAGGGGAAAGTATGCGAGTTGCGCGAAAAAAACAGTGATATAGGGGAAGTTATTAGAGGCGTGCGAGAACACGGCGATTTAGGGGAAATTATGAGAGGTGTGCAAAAACACGGCTATACGGGAGAATGTATCAATTGTGCGAGAAAACACAGCGATATAGGGGAAGTATTGAGAGGAGCGAAAACATAGCGATCTAGGTGAAGACATGAGAGGTGAGCAAAAACACGGCAATACAGGGGAAACTATGAGAGGTGAGCAATAACACAGCGATAAAGGTGAATCTATGGGATGTGCGCGAAAAGACTTCGATATAGGGGAAGGTATGAGAGGTGCGCAAGGCACAGCGATACAGGGGATGCTACGGGAGGTGCACGAATACACAGCGATATAGGGGACGTGATGAGATGTGCATAAAAACACGGCGACATAGGGGAAGTTATGAGAGCTGCGCAAAAATACAGCAATTAGGAGAATTTATGAGAGCTGCGTGAAAACGCAGCGATATAGGGGGAGTTATGAGAGGTACATGAAAACACAGCGATATAGGGGAAGGGATGCGAGGTGCTCGAAAGCAGGGTGATATAGGGAAAGGTATGAGAGGTGTGCGAAGGCACAGCAATATTGAGGATGCTATGGGAGGTGCACGAAAACACAGTGATATAGGGGAAGACATGAGAGGTGCGTGAAAACACAGCGATATAGGGAACGCTATTGGACGTGCGCGAAAACACAGTGATATAGGGGAAGATATGAGAGGTGTGCGAGAACAGGGCGATATAGGTGAAATTATGAGAGGTGCGCGAAAACACGTTGATACAGGGAACTGTATCAGAAGTGCGAGAACACAGAGCGATATAGGGGAAGTAATGAGAGGAGCAGAAACACAGCGATATAGGTGAAGACATGAGAGGTGCGCGAAAACACAGCGATATAGGGGAAGCTATGAGAGGTAAGCAATAACACAGCGATAAAGGTGAAGTTATGGGATGTGCGCAAAAACAGGGCGATATAGGGGAAGGTATGAGAGGTGCGCAAAAACACAGTGATGTAGGCGAAGCCATGGGAGGTGCATGGTAAACAGGGCGATATAGGGGAAGGTATGAGCGGTGCGCGAAGGCACAGCGATATAGGGGATGCTATGAGAGGTGTGCGAAAATACAGTGATATAGGGGACGATATGAGAGGTGTGCAAAAACAGGGGGACATAGGGGAAGTTATGAGAGGTGCGCGAAGGCACAGCGATATCGAGGAAGACATGAGAGCTGCGCAGAAACAGGGCAATATAGTGGAACCTGTGGGATGTGCGCGAAACCACGGCGATATAGGGGAATGTATCAGAGGTGCGAGAAAACACAGCGATATAGGGGATGCTGTGGGACATGCGCAAAAAAGCAGTGATATAGGGGAAGGTATGAGAGGTGTGCGAGAACACGGCGATATAGGGGAAATTGTAAGAGGTGCACGAAAACATGGCAATACAGGAGAATGTATCAGAGGTGCGAGAAAACACAGCGATATAGGGGAAGTAAAGATAGGAGCGAAAACATAGCGATTTAGGTGAAGACATGCAAGGTATGCGAAAACACGGCGATATAGGGGAAGGTATGAGATGTGCACAAAAATACATCGATATAGGGGAAGGTATGAGAGCTGCGTGAAAACATAGTGATATAGGTGAATGTATGACAGGAGCGCGAAAACAGGGCGATATAGGGGAAGTTATGAGAGGTGCGTGAAAACCCAGCGACATTGGGGACGTTATGAGGTGTGCATGAAAACACGGTGATATTGGGGAAGGTATGAGCGGTGTGCAAAAACACAGCGATATACGGGAATGTATGAGAGGTGCGCAAAGGCACAGTGATATAGGAGATGGTATGGGAGGTGCGCAAATACACAGCGATATAGGGGACGTTATGAGATGTGCGCAAAAATACATCGATATAGGGGAAGATATGAGACGTGCGCGAAAACAGCAATGTAGGCGAAGCTATAGGAGGTGCGCGAAAACAGGGCGATATACGGGAATGCATGAGAGGTGCGTGAAAGCACAGTGATATAGGGGATGGTATGGGAGTTGCGCAAATACCCAGCGATATAGTGGACGTTATGAGATGTGCATGAAAATACATCAATATAGGGGAATGTATGAGATGTGCGCAAAAATACATCGATATAGGGGAAGGTATGAGGGGAGCGCGAAAACAGGGCGATATAGGGGAAGTTATGAGAAAATCTAGCGATATAAAGGACGTTATGAGATGTGCATAAAAACATGGCGATATAGGGGAAGTATTGATAGGAGCGAAAACATAGCGATCGAGGTGAAGACATGAGAGGTGAGCAAAAACACTGTGATACAGGGGAAGCTATGAGAGGTGAGCAATAACACAGCGATAAATGTGAATCTATGGGATGTGCGCGAAAAGACAGCGATATAGGGGAAGTTATGAGAGGTGCGCAAGGCACAGCGATATAGGGGATGCTATGGGAGGTGCGTGAATACACAGCGATATAGGGGCTGTGATGAGATGTGCATGAAAATGCAATGATATTAGGGAAGGTATGAGAGGTGCACAAAAACACAGCGATATAGGAGAAGTTATGAGAGGTGTGCGAAAACACAGCGATAGAGGGGAAGGTATGAAAGGTGCACGATAACGCAGTGATATAAGTGAAGGTATAGGAAGTGCGCGAAAACAGGGCGATATAGGGGAAGGTATGAGAGGTGCACGAAGGCACAGCGATATAAGGGATGCTATGGGAGGTGCGCAAAAACACCGTGATATCGGGGAAGACATGAGAGGTGCTCAAAAACAGGGCAATATAGTGGAAGCTATGGGATGTGCGCGAAAACACGGCGATACAAGGGAATGTATCAGACGTGCGAGAAAACACAGCGATATAGGGGACGCAATGGGTCATGCGCAAAAAAACAGTGATATAGGGGAAGGTATGAGAGCTGTGCGAGAACACGGCGATATAGGGGAAATTGTAAGAGGTGCGTGAAAACATGTCAATACAGGAGATTGTATCAGAGGTGCGAGAAAACAGCGATATAGGGGAATTAATGATAGGAGCGAAAATATAGCGATATAGGTGAAGACATGCGAGTTGTGCGAAAACACGGCGATATAGGGGAAGGTATGAGATGTCCGCAAAAATACATCGATATAGGGGAAGGTATGAGAGCTGCGTGAAAACATAGTGATATAGGTGAAGGTATGAGAGGAGCGCGAAATCAGGGCGATATAGGGGAAGTTATGAGAGGTGCGTGAAAACCTAGCGATATAAAGGACGTTATGAGATGTGCATGAAAACACGACGATATAGGGAAAGGTATGAGAGGTGCGCGAAGGCACAGCGATATAGCAGAACGTATGAGAGGTGCACGAAAACAGCGATATAGGTGAAGGAATGGGAGGTGCACGAAAACATGGCGATGTAGGGGAAGGTATGAAAGGTGCACGAAAACACAGATATATATACGGGAAGGAATGGGAGGTGCACGAATACACAGCGATATAGGGGACGTTATGAGATGTGCATGAAAACACAGCCATATAGGGGAAGTATTGAGAGGAGCGAAAACATAGCGATCTAGGTGAAGACATGAGAGGCGAGCAAAATCACGGCGATTCAGGGGAAGCTATGAGAGGTGAGCAATAACACAGCGATAAAGCTGAATCTATAGGATGTGCGCGAAAAGACAGCGATATAGGGGAAGCTATGAGAGGTGCGCAAGGCACAGCGATATAGGGGAAGCTATGAGAGGTGCGCTAATGCACAGCAATATAAGGGATGCTATGGGAGGTGCGCGAATACACAGCGATATAGGGGACGTTATGAGATGTGCATGAAAACACGGCAATATAGAGGAAGGTATAAGAACTGCGCAAAATACAGTGATATAGGAGAAGTTATGAGAGGTGCTTGAAAACACAGCGATATAAGGGAAGGTATGAGAGGTGCACGAAAACACAGCGATATTGGGGAAGGTATGGTAGGTGCGCGAAAACAGGGTATATAGGGGAAGTTATGAGAGGTGCGCGAAGGCACAGCGATATAGGGGATGCTATGAGAGGTGCGCGAAAACACCGTAATACAGGGGAAGACATGAGAGGTATGCAAAAACAGGGCAATATAGTGAAACCTATGGGATGTGCGCGAAACCACGGCGATACAGGGGAATGTATCAGAGGTGCGAGAAAACACAGCGATATAAGAGACGCTATGGGACATGCGCAAAAAAGCAGTGATATAGGGGAAGGTATGAGAGGTGTGCAAGAACACGGCGATATACGGGAAATTGTAAGAGGTGCGCGAAAACATGGCAATACAGGAGAATGTATCAGATGTACGAGAAAACGCAGCGATATGGAGGAAGTAATGATAGGAGCAAAAACATAGCGATATAGGTGAAGACATGCGAGGTGCGCGAAAACACGGCGATATAGGGTAAGGTATGAGAGGTGAGCAATAACACAGTGATCAAGGTGAAGCTATGGGATGTGCGCAAAAACAGCAATGTAGGTGAAGCTATGGGAGGTGCGCGAAAACACAGCGATATAGGGGACGGTATGAGATGTGCATGAATACACGGCGATATTGGGGAAGCCATGAGAGGTGCCTGAAAACACAGCGATATAGGGGAAGGTATGAGAGGTGTGCAAAAACACAGCGATATAGGAGAAGTTAAGAGAGGTTCGTGAAAACACAGCAATATAGGGGAAGGTAGGAGAGGAGCACGAAAACACAGCGATATCAGGGAAGTTATGGGAGGTGCGCGAAAACAGGGCGATATACGGGAATGCATGAGAGGTGCGCGAAGGCACAGTGATATAGGGGATTCTATGGGCAGTGCGCAAATACACAGTGATATAGGGGACGTTATGAGATGTGCATGAAAACACATCAATATAGGGGAAGATATGAGTTATGCGCAAAAATACATCGATATAGGGGAAGGTATGAGAGGTGCGCGAAAACAGCGATGTAGGTCAAGCTATGGGAGGTGCGCGAAAGCACAGCGATATAGGGGAAGGTATGAGATGTGCATCAATACACGGCGAAAGTCGGGAAGCCATGAGAGGTGTGCGAAAACACAGCGATATAGGGGAAGGTATGAGAGGTGTGTGAAAACCCAGCGACATTGGGGACGTTATGAGATGTGCATGAAAACACGGTGATAATGGGGAAGGTAAGAGAGGTGTGCAAAAACACAGCGATATACGGGAATGCATGAGAGGTGCGCGAAGGCACAGTGATATAGGGGATGGTATGGGAGGTGCGCGAATACTCAGCGATATAGGGGACGTTATGAGATGTGCGCAAAAATACATCAATATAGTGGAAGGTATGAGAGGTGCGCGAAAACACAGCGATAGAGGGAAAGCTATGAGATGTGCATGAGTACACGGTGATAGTCGGGAAGCCATGAGAGGTGTGCGAAAACACAGCGATATAGGGGAAGGTATGAAAGCAGCGTGAAAACACATTGATATAGGGGAAGGTATGAGAGGAGTGCGAAAACAGGGCGATATAGGGGAAGTTATGAGAGGTGCGTGAAAACCTAGCGATATAGGGGACGTTATGAGATGTGCATGAAAACACGGCGATATAGGGGAAGGTAAAAGAGGTGCGCGAAGGCACAGCGATATAGGAGAAGATATGAGAGGTGTGTGAAAACACAGCGATATAGGGGGAGGTATGAGAGGTGCATGAAAACACAGCGATATAGGGGAAGGTATGGGCGGTGCGCAAAACAGGGTGATATAGGGGAAGGTATGAGAGGTGCGCTAAGGCACAGCAATATAAGGGATGCTATGGGAGGTGCGCGAATACACAGCGATATAGGGGACGTTATGAGATGTGCATGAAAACACGGCAATATAGAGGAAGGTATGAGAGCTGCGCAAAAATACAGTGATATAAGAGAAGTTATGAGAGGTGCTTGAAAACACAGCGATATAAGGGAAGGTATGAGAGGTGCACGAAAACACAGCGATATTGGGGAAGGTATGGGAGGTGTGCGAAGGCACAGCAATATAGGGGATGCTATGAGAGGTGCGCGATAACACCGTAATATAGGGGAACACATGAGAGGTATGCAAAAACAGGGCAATATAGTGGAACCTATGGGATGTGCGCGAAACCACAGCGATACAGGGGAATGTATCAGAGGTGCGAGAAAACAAAGCGATATAGGGGATGCTATGGGACATGCGCAAAAAAACAGTGATATAGGGGAAGGTATGAGAGGTGTGCGAGAACATGGCGATATAGGGGAAATTGTAAGAGGTGCGCGAAAACATGGCAATACAGGAGAATGTATCAGATGTGCGAGAAAACACAGCGATATAGGGGAAGTAATGATAGGAGCGAAAACATAGCGACATAAGTGAAGACATGCGAGGTGCGCGAAAACACAGAGATATAGGGTAAGCTATGAGAGGTGAGCTATAACACAGCGATCAAGGTGAAGCTATGGGATGTGCGCGAAAACAGCGATGTAGGCGAAGCTATGGGAGGTGCCCCAAAACACAGCGATATAGGGGACGGTATGAGATGTGCATAAATACACGGCGATATTGGGGAATCCATGAGAGGTGCCTGAAAACACCACGATATTGGGGAATGTATGAGAGGTGTGCAAAATCACAGCGCTACAGGAGAAGTTAAGAGAGGTGCGCGAAAACACAGCGATATAGGAGACGGTATGAGTTGTGCATAAAAACATGGCGATATAGGGGGAGGTATGAGAGGTGCGCGTAAACACAGCGATATAGCGGTAACTATGAGAGGTGCGCGAAAACTTGGCGTTACAGGGGAATGCATCACAGGTGCCAGAAAACACAGCGATGTAGTGGAATACATGAGAGGTGCGCGAAAACAGGGCAATATAGTGGAAGCTATGGGATGTGCACGAAAACAGGGCGATATAGGGGAAGGTATGAGAGGTGCGCGATAACACAGCGATATAGGGGAAGCAATGGGACATGCGCGACAACACAGTGATATAGGGTAAGGTATGAGAGGTGTGCGAGAACACGGCGATACGGGAGAATGTATCAGATGTGCAAGAAAACACAGCGATATAGGGGAAGTATTGAGAGGAGCGAAAACATAGTGATCTAGGTGAAGACATGAGAGGTGCGCAAAAACACGGCGATATAGGGGAAGCTATGAGAGGTGAGCAAAAACTCGGCGATACATCGGAAGCTATGAGAGGTGAGCAATAACACAGCGATAAAGGTGAATCTATGGAATGTGCGCGAAAAGACAGCAATATAGGGGAAGTTATGAGAAGTGCGCAAGGCACAGCGATATAGGGGATGCTATGGGAGGTGCATGAATACACAGCGATATAGGGGACGTGATGAGATGTGCATGAAAACGCAGCGATATTAGGGAAGGTATCAGAGGTGCACAAAAACACAGCGATATAGGAGAAGTTATGAGAGGTGTGCGAAAACACAGCGATATAGGGGAAGATATGAAAGGTGCACGAAAGCACAGATATATTCGGGATGGAATAGGAGGTGCACAAATACACAGTGATATAGGGGACGTTATGAGATGTGCATGAAAACACAGCCATATAGGGGAAGGTATGAGAGGTGCACGAAAACGCAGCGATATAAGGGAAGGTATAGGAGGTGCGCGAAAACAGGGCGATATAGGGGAAGGTATGAGAGGTGCACGAAGGCACAGCGATGTATGTGAAGCCATGGGAGGTGCGCGGGAAACAGGGCAATATAGGGGAAGGTATGAGAGGTGTGCGAAGGCACAGCGATATAGGGGATGCTATGGGACATGCGCAAAAAAACAGTGATATAGGGGAAGGTATGAGAGGTGTGCGAGAACATGGCGATATAGGGGAAATAATAAGAGTTTCGCGAAAACATAGCAATACAGGAGAATGTATCAGAGGTGCGAGAAAACACAGCGATATAGGGGAAGTAATGATAGGAGCGAAAACATAGCGATATACGTGAAGACATGCGAGATGCGCGAAAACACGGCGATATAGGGAAGGTATGAGAGCTGCGTGAAAGCACAGTGATATAGGGGAAGGTATGAGAGGAGCGCGAAAACAGGGCGATAGAGGGGAGGTTATGAGAGGTGCATGAAAACCCAGCGACATTGGGGACGTTATGAGATGTGCATGAAAACACGGTGATATTGGGGAAGGTATGAGAGGTGTGCAAAAAGACAGCGGTATACGGGAATGCATGAGAGGTGCACGAAAACAGCGATATAGGTGAAGGAATGGGAGGTGCGCGAAAACAGGGCGATATTTGGGAAGGTATGAGAGGTGCGCAAAAGCACAGCGATATAAGGGAAGCTATGGGAGGTGCGCGAATACACAGCGATATAGAGGACGTTATGAGATGTGCATAACCACACGGCGATATAGGGGAAGGTATGACAGGTGCACGAAAACACAGCGATATAGGGGAAGTTATGAAAGGTGCACGGAAACACAGCGATATAGGGGAAGGAATCGGAGGTGCACGAAAACTGTGCGATATAGGGGAAGGTATGAGAGGTGTGCAAAGGCACAGCGATAAAGGGGATGCTATGGGAGGTGCGCGAATGCACAGCAATATAGGGGACGTTATGAGATGTGCATAAAAACATGGCTATATTGGGGAAGTTATGAGAGGTACGCAAAAATACAGCAACACAGGAGAAGTTATGAGAGGTGCGTGAAAACACAGCGATATAAGGGGAAGTATGAGAGGTAGACGACAACACAGTGATATAGGGGAAGGTATGGGAGGTGCTCGAAAACAGAGCGATATAGGGAAAGGTATGAGAGGTGTGCGAAGGCACAGCGATATACGAGACGCCATTGGACATGCGCGAAAACACAGTGATAGAGGGGAAGATATGAGAGGTGTGCGAGAACACGGCGATATAGGTGAAATTATGAGAGTTGAGCAAAAACACGTTGATACAGGGAACAGTATTAGAAGTGCGAGAACACAAAGCGATATGGGGAAGTAATGAGAGGAGCGGAAACACAGCGATATAGGTGAAGACATGAGAGGTGCGCGAAAACATGGCGATATAGGGAAAGGTATGAGCGGTGTGCGAAGGCACAGCGATATAGGGGATGCTATGGGAGGTGCGTGAATACACAGAGAAATAGGAGACGTTATGAGATGTGCATGAAAACACGGCGATATTGGGGAAGCCATGAGAGGTGTGCGAAAATACAGCGATATAGGGGATGTTATGAGATGTGCATGAAAACACGGCAGTATAGGGGAAGGTATAAGAACTGCGCAAAAATAGAGTGAATTAGGAGAAGTTATGAGAGGTGCGTGAAAACACAGCGATATTAGGGAAGGTATGGGAGGTGCGTGAAAACAGGGCGATATAGGGGAAGTTATGAGATGTGCGCGAAGGACAGCGATATAGGGGATGCTATGAGATGTGCGCGAAAACACCGTGATATAGGGAAAGCCATGAGAGGTGCGCAAAAACAGGGCAATATAGTGGAACCTATGGGATCTACACGAAACCACGGCGATACAGGGGAATGTATCAGCGGTGCGAGAAAACACAGCGATATAGGGGACGCTATGGGACATGCGCAAAAAAACAGTGATATAGGGGAAAGTATGAGAGGTGTGCGAGAACACGGCGATAAAAGGGAAATTGTAAGAGGTGCGCGAAATCATGGCAATACAGGAGAATGTATCAGAGGTGCGAGAAAACACAGCAATATAGGGGAAGTAATGATAGGAGCGAAAACATAGCGATATACGTGAAGACATGCGAGATGCGCGAAAACACAGCGATATAGGGGAAGGTATGAGAGCTGCGTGAAAGCACAGTGATATAGGGGAAGGTATGAGAGGAGCGTGAAAACAGGGCGATAGAGGGTTAGTTATGAGAGGTGCGTGAAAACCCAGCGACATTGGGGACGTTATGAGATGTGCATGAAAACACCGAGATATTGGGGAAGGTATGAGAGGTGTGCAAAAACACAGCGATATACGGGAATGCATGAGAGGAGTGCGAAAACAGGGCGATATAGGGGAAGCTATTAGAGGTGAGCAATAACACAGCGATAAAGGGGAATATTATGAGATATGCGCAAAAATACATCGATATAGGGGAAGGTATGAGAGGTGCACGAAAACAGCGATGTAGGAGAAGCTATGGGAGGTGCGCGAAAACACAGCAATATAGGGGAAGCTATGAGATGTGCATGAATACACGGCAATAGTCGGGAAGCCATGAGAGGTGTGTGAAAACACAGCGATATAGGGGAAGGTATGAGAGCTGCGTGAAAACACAGTGATATGGGAGAAGGTATTAGAGGAGCGCAAAAACAGGGCGATATAGGGGAAATTATGAGAAGTGCGTGAAAACCTAGCGATATAGGGGATGTTATGAGATGTGCATTAAAACACGGCGATATAGGGGAAGGTATGAGAGGTGAGCAATAACACAGCGATAAAGGTGAATCTGTGGGATGTGCGCGAAAAGACAGCGATATAGGGGAAGCTATGAGAGGTGCGCAAGGCACAGCGATATAGGGGAAGCTATGAGAGGTGCGCAAGGCACAGCGATATAGGGGTGCTATGGCAGGTGCGCGAATACACAGCGATATAGGGGACGTTATCAGATGTGCATGAAAACACGGCAATATAGGGGAAGGTATGAGAGGTGCGCAAAAATACAGCGATATACCAGAATTTACGAGAGGTGCGTGAAAACACAGCGATATAGGGGAGGTATGGGAGGTGCGGGAAAACAGGACGATATAGGTTAAGGTATGGGAAGTGCGCGAAAACAGGGCAATATAGTGGAAGGTATGAGAGGTGCCCGAAAACAGAGCGATATAGGCGACGCTATGGGACGTGCGCGAAAACACGGCGATAAAGGGGAAATTATGAGAGGTGCGCGAAAACACGGCGCTACAGGGGAATGTATCAGAGGTACGAGAAAACACAGCGATATAAGGGAAGCAATGAGAGGAGTGAAAACATAGCAATATAGGTGAAGACATGAGAGGTGCGCGAAAACATGGCAATACAAGAGAATGTATCAGAGGTGCGCGAAAACATGGCGATATAGGGGAAGCTGTGAGAGGTGAGCAATAACACAGATAAAGGTGAAGCTATGGGATATGCGCGAAAACACAGCGATATAGGGGACGGTATGAGATGTGCATGAATACACGGCGATAGTCGGGAAACAATGACAGGTGTGTGAAAACACAGCGATATAGGGGAAGTTATGAGAGGTGCGTGAAAACACAGTGATATAGGAGAAGGTATGAGAGGTGCGCGAAAACAGGGCGATATAGGGGAAGTTATGCGAGGTGCATGAAAACACAGCAATATAGGGGACGTTATGAGATGTGCATGAAAACACGGAGATATAGGGGAAGGTATGAGAGGTACGCAAAGGCACATTGATATAGGGGATGTTATGGGAGGTGCGCGAATACAGGGCAATATAGGGGAAGGTATGTGAGGTGCACGAAGGCACAGCGATATAGGGGATGCTACGGGAGGTGCGTGAATACACAGCGATATAGGGGACGTTATGAGATGTGCATGAAAACGCAGCGATATTAGTGAAGATATAAGAGGTGCACAAAAACACAGCGATATAGGAGAAGTTATGAGAGGTGTGTGAAAACACAGCGATATAGGGGAAGGAATGAGAGGTGCGCGAAAACAGGGCGATATAGGGGAAGGTATGAGAGGTGCGCGAAGGCACAGCGATATATGGGATTCTATTGGAGGTGCATGAATACACAGCAATATAGGGGACGTTATGAGATTTGCATAAAAACACGGCGATATAGGGGAAATTATGAGCGGTGCGCAAAAATACAGCAATATAGGAGAAGTTATGAGAGGTGAGTGAAAACAGCGATATAGGGGGAGGTATGAGAGGTGCGCGAAAACAGGGCGATATAGGGGAAGGTATGGGAGGTGCTTGAAAACAGGGCGATGTAGGGGAAGGTATGACAGGAGTGTGAAGACACAGCAATATAGGGGATGGTATGGGAGGTGCGCGAAAACACAGTGATATAGCGGAAGGCATGAGAGGTGCGTGAAAGTAGCGCAATATGGTGGAAGCTATGAGAGGTGAGCAAAAACACGGCGATAAAAGTGAATCTATGGGATGTGCGCAAAAACACAGCGATATAGGGGAAGGTATGAGAGGTGCGCAAGGCACAGCAATATAGGGGATGCTATGGGAGATGCATGAATACACAGCGATATACGGGACGTTATGAGATGTGCATGAAAACGCAGCGATATTAGGGAAGGTATGAGAGGTTCAAAAAACACAGCAATATAGGAGAAGTTATGAGAGGTGCATGAAAACACAGCGATATAGGGGAAGGTATGAGAGCTGTGCGAAAACAGGGCGATATGGGGAAGGTATGAGACGTGTGCGAAAACACAGCGATATGGGAGAATGTATCAGAGGTGCGAGAAAACACAGCGAAATAGGGGAAGAAATGAGAGGAGCGAAAACATAGCGATCTAGGTGAAGACATGAGAGGTGCGCGAAAACACGGCTATATAGGGGAAGCTATGAAAGGTGAGCAAAAACACGGCGATATAGGGGAAGCTGTGAGAGGTGTGCAATAACACAGCGATAAAGTTGAATCTATGGGATGTGTGCGAAAAGACAGCGATATAGGGGAAGGTACAGCGATATAGGGGATGCTATGGGAGGTGCTTGAATACAGAGCGATATAGGGGACGTTATGAGATGTGCATTAAAACGCAGTGATATTAGGGATGATATAAGAGGTGAACAAAAACACAGCGATATAAGAGAAGTTATGAGAGGTGTGTGAAAACACAGCGATATAGGGGAAGGTATGAGAGGTGCACGAAAACACAGCGATATAGGGGAAGGTATGAGAGGTGCGCGAAAACACGGCGATATAGGGGAAATTATGAGAGGCGCGCGAAAACACGGCGATACAGTGGAATGTATCAGAGGTGCGAGAAAGCACAGCGATATAGGGGACGTTATGAGATGTGCGCGAAAACACGGCGATATGGGAGAATGTATCAGAGGTGCGAGAAAACACAGTGATATAGGGGAAGTAATGAGAGGAGCGCGAAACCACGGCGATATGGGAGAATGTATCAGAGGTGCGAGAAAACACAGCGATATAGGGGAAGTAATGAGAGGAGCGAAAACATAGCGATCTTAGTGAAGACATGAGAGGTGCGCGAAAACACGGCGATATAGGGGAAGCTATGAGAGGTGAGCAAAAACACGGCGATATAGGGGAAGCTGTGAGAGATGTGCAATAATACAGCGATAAAGTTGAATCTATGGGATGTGCGCGAAAAGACAGCGATATAGGGGAAGGTATGAGAGGTGCGCAAGGCACAGCGATATAGGGGATGCTATGGGATGTGCTTGAAAACACAGCGATATGGGGACATTATGAGATGTGCATTAAAACGCAGCGATATTAGGGAGATATAATAGGTGCACAAAAACACAGCGATATAGGAGAAGTTATGAGAGGTGTGCGAAAACACAGCAATATAGGGGAAGGTATGAGAGGTGCACGAAAACACAATGATATAGGGGAAGGAATGAGAGGTGCACGAAGGCACAGCGATATAGGGGATTCTATGGGAGGTGAAGATATGAGAGGTGCACATAAGCGCAGCGATATAGGGGAATGTATAGGAGGTGCGCAAAAACATGGCGATATAGGGGAAGGTATGAGAGGTACACGAAGGCACAGCGATATAAGGGATGTTATGGGATGTGCACGAAAACACAGTGATATAGGGGACGGAATGAGATGTGTATGAAAATACGGCGATATAGAGGAAGCTATGAGAGGTGCGCGAAAACACGGCGATATGGGAGAATATACCAGAGGTGCGAGAATACACAGCGATATAGGGGAAGTAATGAGAGGAGCGAAAACATAGCGATCTAGGTGAAGACATGAGAGGTGCGTGAAAACACAGCGATATAGAGGAAGGTATGATAGGTGCTCAAAAACACGGCGATATAGGGGAAGCTATGAGAGGTGTGCGAAAAAAGGGCGATATAGGGGAAGGTATGAGAGGTGCGCGAAGGCACAGTGATATAGGGTATGCTATGGGATGTGCGCAAATAGACAGCGATATAGGGGACGTTGTGAGATGTGCATGAAAACACGGCAATATAGGGGAAGGTATGTGATGTGCGCAAAAGTACAGCGATATAGGAGAAGTTATGCGAAGTGCGTGAAAACACAGCGACATAGGGGAAGGTATGGGAGGTGCGCGAAAACAGGGCAATATAGGAGACGTTATGAGACGTGCATGAAAACAGGGTGATGTAGGGGAATGTATGAGAGGTGCCCGAAAACACAGCGATATAGGCAACGCTATGGGACGTGTGCAAAATCACGGCGATATAGGGGAAGGTATGAGAGGTGTGCGAGACTACGGCGATATAGGGAAAATCATGAGAGGTGCGCGAAAACACAGCAATAAAGGGGAAGTAATGAGAGGAGCGAAAACATAGCGATCTAGCTGAAGACATGAGAGGTGCGCGAAAAACGGCGATATAGGGGAAGCTATGAGAGGTGAGCAAAAACACGGCGATATAGGGAAAGCTATGAGAGGTGAGCAATAACACAGCGATAAAGGTGAATCTATGCAATGTGCGCGAAAAGACAGCGATATAGGGGAAGGTATGAGAGGTGCGCAAGGCACAGCGATATAAGGGATGCTATGGGAGGTGCGTGAATACACAGCGATATAGGGGACGTTATGAGATGTACATGAAAACGCAGCGATATTAGGGAAGGTATGAGAGGTGCACGAAAACACAGCGATATCGGGGAAGTTATGGGAAGTGAGCGAAAACAGGGCGATATAGGGGAAAGTATTAGAGGTACGCGAAGGCACAGTTATATAGGGGTGCTATGGGGGGTGCACGAATACACAGCGATATAGGGGACGTTATGAGATGTGCATGAAAACACGGCAATATAGTGGAAGGTATGAGAGGTGCGAAAAATACAGCGTTATAGCAGAATTTATGAGAGGTGCGTGAAAACAGAGCAATATAGGGCAAGGTATAAGAGGTGCACGAAAACACAGCAATATAGGGGGAGGTATGGGAGGTGCGTGAAAACAGGGCGATATAGAGGAAGCTATGAGAGGTGCGCGAAAACACGGTGATATGGGAGAATATACCAGAGGTGCGAGAATACACAGCGGATATAGCGGAAGTAATGAGAGGAGCGAAAACATAGCGATCTAGGTGAAGACATGAGAGGTGCGTGAAAACACAGCGATATAGGGGAAGGTATGAGATGTGCGAAAAAATATAGCGATATAGGAGAAATTATGAGAGGTGCGAGACAACACAACGAAATGGGGGAGGTATGAAAGGTGCACGAAAAACACAGCAATATAGGGGAAGTTATGGGAGGTGCTCAAAAACACGGCGATATAGGGGAAGCTATGAGAGGTGTGCGAAAAAAGGGCGATATAGGGGAAGGTATGAGAGGTGCGCGAAGGCACAGTGATATAGGGTATGCTATGGGAGGTGCACAAATAGACAGCGATATAGGGGACGTTGTGAGATGTGCATGAAAACACAGCAATATAGGGGAAGGTATGAGATGTGCGCAAAAGTACAGCGATATAGGAGAAGTTTTGCGAGGTGCGTGAAAACAAGGAGACATAGGGGAAGGTATGAGAGGTGCACGAAAACACAGCGATTTAGGGGAAGGTATGGGAGGTGCGCGAAAACAGGGCGATATAGGGGACGTTATGAGACGTGCATGAAAACAGGGTGATGTAGGGGAAGGTATGAGAGGTGCCCGAAAACACAGCGATATAGGCGACGCTATGGGACGTGTGCAAAATCACGGCGATATAGGGGAAGGTATGAGAGGTGTGCGAGACCACGGCGATATAGGGAAAATCATGAGAGGTGCGCGAAAACACAGCAATATAGGGGAAGTAATGAGAGGAGCGAAAACATAGCGATCTAGCTGAAGACATGAGAGGTGCGCGAAAAATGGCGATATAGGGGAAATTATGAGAGGTGCGCAAAAACACGGCGATACAGGGGAATGTATCAGAGGTGCAAGAAAGCACAGCGATATAGGGGAAGTTATGAGATGTGCATGAAAACACAGCGATATAGTGGAAGATATGAGAGGTACACGAAGGCACAGCGATATAGGGGATGCTATGGGATGTGCGTGAAAACACAGTGATATAGGAGACAGTATGAGATGTGCATGAAAACACGGCGGTATAGGGGAAGCTATGATAGGTGCGCGAAAACACGGCGATATGGGAGAATGTATCAGAGGTGCGAGAAAACACAGCGATATAGGGGAAGTAATGAGAGGAGTGAAAACATAGCGATCTAGGTGAAGACATGAGAGGTGCGCAAAAACACGGCAATATAGGGGAAGCTATGAGAGGTGAGCAAAAACACGGCGATATAGGGGAAGCTTTGAGAGGTGTGCAATAACACAGCGATAAAGTTGAATCTATGTGATGTGCGCGTAAAGACAGCGATATAGGGGAAGGTATGAGAGGTGCGCAAGGCACAGCGATATAGGGCATGCTATGGGAGGTGCGTGAATACACAGCGATATAGGGGACGTTACGAGATGTGCATTAAAACGCAGCGATATAGGAGAAGTTATGAGAAGTGTGTGAAAACACAGCGATATAGGGGAAGGTATGAGAGGTGCACAAAAACACAGCGATATAGGGGAAGGAATGAGAGGTGCGCGAAAACACGGCGATATAGGGGAAATTATGAGAGGTGCGCGAGAACACGGCGATACAGGGGAATGTATCAGAAGTGCGAGAAAGCACAGCGATATAGGGGACGTTATGAGATGTGCATGAAAACACAGTGATATAGGGGAAGATCTGAGAGGTACACGAAGGCACAGCGATATAGGAGATGCTATGGGATGTGCGTGAAAACACAGTGATATAGGAGACGGTATGAGATATGCATGAAAACATGGCGATATAGGGGAAGCTATGAGAGGTGCGCGAAAATACGGCGATACGGGAGAATGTATCAGAGGTGCGAGAAAACACAGCGATATAGGGGAAGTAATGAGAGGAGCGAAAACATAGCGATCTAGGTGAAGACATGAGAGGTGCGCAAAAACACGTCAATATAGGGGAAGCTATGAGAGGTGATCAAAAACACGTCGATATGGGGAAGCTGTGAGAGGTGTGCAATAACACAGCGATAAAGTTGAATCTATGGGACATGCGCGTAAAGACAGCGATATAGGGGAAGGTATGAGAGGTGCGCAAGGCACAGCGATATAGGGGATGCTATGGGAGGTGCGTGAATACACAGCGATATAGGGGACGTTATGAGATGTGCATTAAAACGCAGCGATATTAGGGAAGATATAAGAGGTGCACAAAAACACAGCGATATAGGAGAAGTTATGAGAGGTGTGTGAAAACACAGCGATATAGGGGAAGGTATGAGAGGTGCACAAAAACACAGCGATATAGGGGAAGGAATGAGAGGTGTGTGAAAACAGGGCGATATAGGGGAAGTATGAGAGGTGCGTGAAGGCACAGCGATATAGGGGATTCTATGGGAGGTGCGCGAATACACAGCAATATAGGGGACGTTATGAGAGGTGCGCAAAAATACAGCAATATAGGAGAAGTTATGAGAGGTGAGTGAAAACACAGCGATATAGGAGGAGGTATGAAAGGTGCACGAAAACACAGCGATTTAGGGGAAGGTATGGAAGGTGCTCGAAAACAGGGCGATATAGGGGAAGGTATGAGAGGAGTGCGAAGACACAGCAATATAGGGGATGCTATGGGAGGTGCGCAAAAACACAGTGAGAAAGGGGAAGACATGAGAGGTGCGTGAAAGCAGGACAATATAGTGGAAGCTATGAGAGGTGAGCAAAAACACGGCGATATAGGGGAAGCTATGAGCGGTGAGCAATAACACAGCGATAAAGGTGAATCTATGGGATGTGGGCGAAAAGACAGCGATATAGGGGAAGGTATGAGCGGTGCACAAGGCACAGCGATATGGGGGATTCTATGGGAGGTGCGCGAATACACAGCGATATAGGGGACGTTATGAGATGTGCATAAAAACACGGTGACAGGAGAATGAATGGGAAGTGTGCGAAAACAGGGCGATATAGGCGAAGGTACGAGAAGTGCGCGAAGGCCCAGCAATATGTGGGAGGCTATGGGATGTGCGCGACTACACAGTGATATGGGGACGTTATGAGATGTGCATAAAAACACAGCGATATGGGGGAAGTTATGAGAGGTGCGCAAAAATGCAGCAATATAAGAGAAGTTATGAGAGGTGCGTGAAAACACAACGATATAGGGGAAGGTATGAGAGGTGTGCGAAAACAGAGCGATATAGTGGAAGGTGTGAGAGGTGCGCGAAAACACCGTGATATAGGGGAAGACATGAGAGGTGCGCAAAAACAGGGCAATTTAGTGGAAGCTATGGGATATGTGCGAAAATACGGCGATACAGGGAAATGTATCAGAGGTGCGAGAAAACACAGCGATATAGGGGACGCTATGGGACGTGCACAGAAAAACAGTGATATAGGGGAAGGTATGAGAGGTGTGCGAGAACACGGCAATATAGGGGAAATTGTAAGAGGTGCGTGAAAACATGTAAATACAGGGGAATGTATCAGAGGTGCGAGAAAACACAGCGATATAGGGGAAGTAATGATAGGAGCAAAAACATAGCGATATAGGTGAAGACATGCGAGGTGCGTGAAAACATGGCGATATAGGGGAAGCTATGAGAGGTGAGCAATAACACAGCAATCAAGGTGAAGCTATGGGCTGTGCGCGAAAACAGCGATGTAGGCAAAGCTATGGGAGGTGCAAGAAAACACAGCGAAATCGGGGAAGGTATGGGAGGTGTGCGAAAACAGGGCGATATAGGGGAAGGTATGAGAGGTGCGTGAAGGCACAGTTATATAGGGGATGCTACGGGATGTGCGCGAATACACAGTGATATAGGGGAGTTTATGAGATGTGCATGAAAACATGGCAATTTATGGGAAGGTATGAGATGTGCGCAAAAGTACAGCGATGTAGGAGAAGCTATGAGAGGTGCGTGAAAACACAGCGATATAGGGGAAGGTATGAGAGGTGCACGAAAACACAGCAATATAGGGGAAGGTATGGGAGATGCGCGAAAACAGGGCGATATAGGGGACGTTATGAGATGTGCATGGAAACACATCAATATAGGGGAAGGTATGAGATGTGCGCAAAAATACAGCGATATAAGGGAACGTATGAGAGGTGCACGAAAACACAGCGATATAGGGGAAGGTATAAGAGGTGCGCGAAAACAAGGCGATATATTGGAAGGTATGAGAGGTGCCCGAAAACACAGCGATATAGGGGACGCTATGGGACGTGCGTGAAAGCACAGTGATATAGGGGAAGTAATGAGACGAGCGAAAACATAGCGATCTCAGCAAAGCTATGGGAGGTGCGCGAAAACAAAGCGATAAAGGGGACGGTACGAGATGTGCATGTATACACGGCGATATTGGGGAAGCCATGAGAGGTGCGTGAAAACACAGCGATATATGGGAAGGTATCAGAGGTGTGCAAAAACACAGCGATATAGGTGAAGTTATGAGAGGTGGGTGACAACACAGCGATATAGTGGAAGGAATGAGAGGTGCACGAAAACACAGCGATATCGGGGAAGTTATGGGAAGTGAGCGAAAACAGGGCGATATAGGGGAAAGTATGAGAGGTACGCGAAGGCACAGTTATATAGAGGTGCTATGGGAGGTGAACGAATACACAGCGATATAGGGACGTTAGGAGATGTGCATGAAAACACGGCAATATAGGGGAAGGTATGAGAGGTGCGAAAAAATACAGCGTTATAGCAGAATTTATGAGAGGTGCATGAAAACACAGCTATATAGGGCAAGATATGAGAGGTGCACGAAAACACAGCAATATAGGGGGAGGTACGGGAGGTGCGCAAAAACAGGGCGATATAGGGGATGGTATGAGAGGTGCGTGAAAACAGGGCAATATAGTGGAAGCTATGGGATGTGTGCGAAAACAGGGCGATATAGGGGAATGTATGAGAGGTGCCCGAAAACACAGCGATATAGGGGACGTTATGGGACGTGTGCCAAAACACGGCGATATTGGGGAGGACATGAGAGGTGTGCGAAAAGACAGCGATATAGGGGAAGATATGAGAGGCGTGCGAGAACACGGCGATATAGGGGAAATTATGAGAGGTGTGCGAAAACACAGCGATACGGGAGAATGTATCAGATGTGCGAGAAAACACAGCGATATAGGGGAAGTATTGAGAGGAGTGAAAACATAGCGATCTAGGTGAAGACATGAGAGGTGCGCGAAAACACGGCGATATAGGGGAAGCTATGAAAGGTGAGCAAAAACACAGCGATATAAGGGAATCTCTGAGAGGTGTGCAATAACACAGTGATTAAGTTGAATCTATGGGATATGTGCAAAAAGACAGCGATATAGGGGAATGTATGAGAGGTGCGCGAAAACACAGCAACGTGGGCGTAGCTATGGGAGGTGCGCGAAAGCACAGTGATATAGGTGACATTATGAGATTTGCATGAAAACGCAGCGATATTAGGGAAGGTATGAGAGGTGCACAAAAACACAGCGATATAGGAGAATGAATGGAAGGTCCGCGAAAACAGGGCGATATAGGGGATGGTATGAGAGGTGCGCGAAAACAGGGCAATATAGTGGAAGCTATGGGATGTGCACGAAAGCAGGGCGATATAGGGGAATGTATGAGAGGTGCCCGAAAACATAGCGATATAGGGGACGCTATGGGACGTGTGCCAAAACACGGCGAAATAGGGGAAATTATGAGAGGTGCGCGAAAACACGGAGATACAGGGGAATGTATCAGAGGTGCGAGAAAGCACAGCGATATAGGGGACGTTATGAGATGTGCATGAAAACACAGCGATATAGGTGAAGATATGAGAGGTACACGAAAACACAGCAATATAGGGGAAGGTATGGGATGTGCATGAAAACACAGCGATATAGGGGAAGCTATGAAAGGTGAGCAATAAGACAGCGATAAAGTTGCAGCTATGAGATGTGCGCGAAAACAGGGCAATATAGGGGATGGTATGAGAGGTGCGCGAAGGCACAGCGGTATAGGGGATGCTATGGGAGGTGCGTGAATACACAGTGATATAGGGGACGTTATCAGATGTGCATGAAAACACAGCGATATTGGGGAGGACATGAGAGGTGTGCGAAAAGACAGCGATATAGGGGAAGGTATGAGAGGCGTGCGAGAACACGGCGATATAGGGGAAATTATGAGAGGTGTGCGAAAACACAGCGATACGGGAGAATGTATCAGATGTGCGAGAAAACACAGCGATATAGGGGAAGTATTGAGAGGAGTGAAAACATAGCGATCTAGGTGAAGACATGAGAGGTGCGCGAAAACACGGCGATATAGGGGAAGCTATGAAAGGTGAGCAAAAACACGGCGATATAGGGGAAGCTCTGAGAGGTGTGCAATAACACAGTGATTAAGTTGAATGTATGGGATATGTGCAAAAAGACAGCGATATAGGGGAATGTATGAGAGGTGCGCAAGGCACAGCGATATAGGGTATGCTACGGGAGGTGCATGAATACACAGCGATATAGGTGACGTTATGAGATTTGCATGAAAACGCAGCGATATTAGGGAAGGTATGAGATGTGCACAAAAACACAGCGATATAGGAGAATGAATGGGAGGTCCGCGAATACAGGGCGATATAGGGGAATGTATGAGAGGTGTGCGAAGGCACAGCGATATCGGGGATGCTATGGGAGGTGCGCGAGTACACAGCGATATAGGGGACGTTATGAGATGTGCATGAAAACGCAGCGATATTAGGGAAGGTATGAGAGGTGCACAAAAAGACAGCAATATAGGAGAAGTTATGAGAGGTGCGTGAAAACAGCAATATGGGGGAGATATGAGAGGTGTACGAAAACACGGCGATATTGGGGAAGCCATGAGAGGGGCGCAAAAATACAGCGATATAGGAGAAGTTATGAGAGGTAAGTGAAAACACTGCCATATAGGAGGAGGTATGAGAGGTGAGCAATAACACAGCGATAAAGGTGAAGCTATGGGATGTGCGCGAAAAAACAGCGATATAGGGGAAGGTATGAGAGGTGTGCGAAAACAGCAATGTAGGCGAAGCTATGAGAGGTGCACGAAAACACAGCGATATCGGGGAAGCTATGGGAGGTGCGTGGAAAAAGGGCGATATAGGGGAAGGTATGAGAGGTGCGCAAAGGCACAGTGATATAGGGTATGCTATGGGAGGTGCGCAAATAGACAGCGATATAGGGGACGTTGTGAGATGTGCATGAAAACACGGCAATATAGGGGAAGGTATGAGATGTGTGCAAAAGTACAGCGATATAGGAGAAGTTATGCGAGGTGCGTGAAAACACAGCGACATAGGGGATGGTATGAGAGGTGCACGAAAACACAGCGATTTAGGGGAAGGTATGGGAGGTGCGCGAAAACAGGGCGATATAGGGGACGTTATGAGACGTGCATGAAAACAGGGTGATGTAGGGGAAGGTATGAGAGGTGCCCGAAAACACAGCGATATAGGCGACGCTATGGGACGTGTGCAAAATCACGGCGATATAGGGGAAGGTATGAGAGGTGTGCGAGACCACGGCGATATAGGGAAAATCATGAGAGGTGCGCGAAAACACAGCGATATAGGGGAAGTAATGAGAGGAGCGAAAACATAGCGATCTGGCTGAAGACATGAGAGGTGCACGAAAAACGGCGATATAGGGGAAGCTATGAGAGGTGCGCAAAAACACGGCGATATAGGGGAAGCTATGAGAGGTGAGCAATAACACAGCGATAAAGGTGAATCTATGCGATGTGCGCGAAAAGACAGCGATATATGGGAAGGTATGAGAGGTGCGCAAGGCACAGCGATATAAGGGATGCTATGGGAGGTGCGTGAATACACAGCGATATAGGGGACGTTATGAGATGTACATGAAAACGCAGCGATATTAGGGAAGGTATGAGAGGTGCACAAAAACACAGCGATATAGGAGAAGTTATGAGAGGTGTGTGAAAACACAGCAATATAGTGGAAGGTATGAGAGCTGCACGAAAACACAGCGATATAAGGGAAGCAGTGGGAGGGGCACGAATACAGGGCGATATCGAGGAAGGTATGAGAGGTGCGCGAAGGCACAGCGATATAGGGGACGTTGTGAGATGTGCATGAAAACACAGCGATATAGTGGAAGGTATGAGAACTGCACGAAAACACAGCGATATAAGTGAAGTAATGAGAGGAGCTATGGGAGGTGCACGAAAACACGGCTATATACGTGAAGCTATGAGAGGTGCATGAAAACACATCGATATGGGGGAAGGTATGAGAGATTAGCGAAAACATTGCAATATATGGAGAGCTATGAGAGGTGCACGAGAACACAGTGACAGAGGGGAAGCTATGAGGGGTGCGGGAAAATGCAACGATATAGGGTAAGTTACGAGAGGTGCGCGAAAACACAGCAATATAGGGGAAGCTATGGGAGGTGCACGAAAACACGGCTATATACGTGAAGCTATGAGAGGTGCATGAAAACATGGTCGTGTTTTCGTGCACCTCCCATAGATTCCCCTATCTCGCTGTGTTTTTGCGCACCTCTAATAAGTTCCACTATAACGCCCTGTTTTCACGCACCTCTCATACCTTCCCCTATATCGCTGTGTTTTCGTGCACCTCCCATAGATTCCCCTAATCGCTGTGTTTTTGCGCACCTCTAATACCTTCCCGTATAAAACCCTGTGTTCACGTACCTCCCATACCTTCCCCTGTATCTCTGTGTTTTTGCGCACCTCTCATACCTTCCACCATATCGCTGTGATTTTGCAAAACGCTCATAGCTTCCCCTATATAGCTGTGTTTTCGCTCATATCGCTGTGTTTTCGCTCACCTCTCATATCTTCCCTTGTATCGCCATGTTTTCGTGCACCTCCCACACCTTCCCCTATATCTTTTTGTTCTCGTGCACCTCTCATAGCTTAACATATATTGCAATGTTTTTGTGCACCTCTGATAGATTTCCCCAAATCGCTGTGTTTACGCGCACCTCTCATAGCTTCCCCTATATCGCCGTGATTTCGCGCACCTTGCATATCTTTCCCTATATCACTGTGTTTTTGCTCACCTCTCACAGCTTTGCCTATATCTCCATTTTCTCGCGCATCACTCATACCTTCCCCTATTTAGCTATGTTTTCGCTAATCTCTCAAACCTTCCCCTATATCACCCTGTTTTCACGCACCTCCCATAGTTTCCCATATATCGCCGTGTTTTCCCGCACCTCTCATACCTTTCCCTTTTTCACTGTGTTATCGCGCACCTCTCATAGCTTCCCCTCTATCGCTATGTTCTCATGCACTTCTAATAGCTCTCCATATATTGCAATGTTTTTGCTCACCTCTCATAGCTTCCCTCAAATTGTTGTTTTCGCACACCTCCCGTACCTTCTCCTATATTGCTGTGTTGTTGCGTAACTTCCATAGCTTCCGCTATATCACTGTTTTCGCGCAGCTCTCATAACATCACGTGCATCACCATGTTTTCGCGCACCTCTCATAGCTTCCCCTATCTCAGTGTGTTTTCGCGCACCTCTCATACCTTCCCTCAAATTGCTCTGTTTTCACGCACCTCCCATAAATTCCCCGATATCGCTGTGTTTTTGCGCACCTCTATAAAGTTCCACTATAATGCCCTGTTTTCACGCACCTCTCATACCTTCCCCTATATCGCTGTGTTTTCACGCACATCCCATAGATTCCCTTATATTGTTGTTTTTTTGCACACCTCTCATACCTTCCCCTCTATCGCACTGTTTTCACGCAGCTCCCATAGCTTCCCCTATATCGCTGTGTTTTTGCACACCTCTCATACCTTCCCCTATATTGCTGTGTTTTCACTCACCTCTTATAGCTTCCACTATATTGCCGTGTTTTCGTGCGCCTCTAATACCTTCCCCTATATCGATATGTTCTCACGCACCTCTGATACCTTCACGTATGTCACCGTGTTTTCACGCACCTCCCATAACTTACCCTATATTGCTGTGTTTTCGCGTACCTCCCATAGCTTCCACTATATCGCTGTTTTCGCGTACCTCTCATAACTTCCCCAACATCGCTGTGTTTTCGCGTACCTCTAATGCCTTCTCCTATATCGCCGCGTTTTCACGCACCTCCCATAGCTTCCCCTATATCGCTGTGTTTTCTCCAACCTTTGATACCTTACCCTATATCGCTCTGTTTTGTACACCTCCCATAGCTTCCCATATGTCGCTGCGTTTTCGCACACCTCCTATAGATTCCTCTATATCACTGTGTTTTGGCATACCTCTCATACCTCCCCCTATATCATTGTGTTTTTGCGCACCTCTCATACCTTCCCCTATATCACCCTATTTTCGTGCACCACCCATACCTTCCCCTATATCGCTGTGGTTTCGCGCACCTCCCATAGATTACCCTATATCGCTGTGTTTTTGCGCACCTCTCATACCGTCCCCTTTTTCATTGTGTTATTGCGCGCCTCTCATTGCTTCCCCTCTATCGCTGTGTTCTCGTGCACCTCTGATTGCTTTCCATATATTGCAATGTTTTCACGCACCTCTCATAGCTTCCTTCAAATTGCTCTGTTTTCGCGCACCTCTCATAACATCACGTTTCTCACCATTTTTTCCCGCACCTCTCATACCTTCCCCTATATTGCTGTGTTTTTGCTCATCTCTTATAGCTTCCCCTATATCGCCGTGTTATCGTGCGCCTCTCATACCTTCCTCTATATCGACGTGTTTTCGCACACCTCCCATACCTTCCCCTATATTGCTCTGTTGTCGCATACCTCCCATAACTTCCCCAACATCGCTGTGTTTTCGCGTACCTCTAATACCTTCTCCTATATCGCAATGTTTTCACACACCTCCCATAGGTTCCCCTATATCGCTGTGTTTTATACCACCTTTGACACCGTCCCCTATATCGCTCTGTTATCACTCACTTCCCATAGCTTCCCATATCGCTGCGTTTTCGAGCACCTCCTATAGATTCCTCTATATGACTGTGTTTTCGCGCACCTCTCATACCTTCCCCTAAATCGTTGTGTTTTCGCGCACCTCTCATACCTTCCCTATATCAGTGTGTTTTCATGCTTCTTGCATATCTACCCCTATATCCGTGCTTTTTCACTCTCCGCTCATACCATCTTCGATATTGCTGAGTTTTCGTGCACCTCTCATCGCTTCCCCTGTATCGATTCACATATCTTCAGGTATATCGCCGTGTTTTCGCACAGCTCCCATAGCTTTCGCTATATCACTGTTTTCGCGCACCTCTCATAGCTTCCCCTACATTGCTGTGTTTTCTCGCACCCCTCATACCTTCCCCTATATCGCTCTGTTATTGCGCACATCCCATAGCTTCCCATATATCGCTGCATTTTCGCGCACCTCCTATAGATTCCTCTATATTGTTGTGTTTTCATGCACCTCTCATTCATTCCCCTTTATCGCTGTGTTTTCGTGCACCACCCATACCTTCCATTATATCACTGTGGTTTCGTGCACCTCCCATAGATTCCCCTATATCGCTGTGTTTTTGCACACCTCTAATACCTTCCCGTATAACGCCTTGTTTTGACGCACCTCCCATACTTTCCCCTATATCGCTGTGTTCTCGTACACCTCTCATAGCTTAACATATCTTGCAATGTTTTTGTGCACCTCTCATAGATTCCCTAAATCACTGTTTACGCGCACCTCTCACAGCTAACCCTATATCGCCGTGTTTTCACGCACCTCGCATACCTTCCCCTATATCGCAGTGTTTTTGCTCACCTCCCATAGATCCACCTATATCGCTGTGTTTTTGTGCACCTCTCATACCGTCCCTATATCACCCTGTTTTCACGCACCTCCCATAGTTTCCCATATATCGCCGTGTTTTCCCACACCTCTCATACCTTCCCCTTTTTCACTGTGTTTTCACACACCTCTCATAGCTTTCCCTCTATCACTGTGTTCTCGTGCACCTCTCATAGCTCTCCATATATTGCAATGTTTTCGCACACCTCTCATAGTTTCCCTCAAATTGCTCTGTTTTTGTGCACCTCTCATAACATCACATATATCACCATGTTTTCGCGCACTTCCCATAGCTTCCCCTATATCACTGTGTTTTCGCGCACCTCTCATACCTTCCCCTATATCGCCGAGTTTTGGTGCACCTCCCACACCTTCCCCTATGTCCCTCTGTACTCGTACACCTTTCATAGCTTAACATATATTGCAATGTTTTCGTGCACCTCTCATAGATTCCCCCAAATTGCTGTGTTTACGCGCACCTCTCATATCTTCCCCTATTTCGCCGTGTTTTCGCATACCTCTCATACCTTCTCCTATATCGCACTGTTTTCACGCACCAACCATAGTTTCCCCTACATCACTGTGTTTTCTCGCACTGCTCATTCCTTCCCCAATATCGCTCTGTTATCGAGCACCTCCCATAGCTTCCCATATATCGTTGTGTTTTCGCGCATCTCTCATACATTCCCTATATCACTGTGTTTTCATGCATCTTGCATACTTACCCGTATATCCCTGCGTTTTCACGCTCCGCTCATTCCATCCTCTAATTTCAGAGTTTTGGTGCACCTCTCAACGCTTCCCCTGTATCGCCATATTTTCACGCACCTCCCCCTAGCTTCCCCTACATCACTGTTTTCGCGCACCTCTCATAACTTCCCCTATATCACTGTGATTTCGCACTCCGCCCATAGCTTCCCCTATATTGCTGTGTTTTCGCTCACCTCTCATACCTTCCCCTGTATCGTCGTGTTTTCGTGCTCCTCCCATACCTTTTCATACATCGCTGTGTAATCGTGCTCCTTTCATACTTTCTCCTATATCGCTGTGTTTTCACACACCTCTCATAGCTTCCCCTATATTGCTGTGTTTTCTCACACCCCTCATACCTTCCCCTATATTGCGCTGTTATTGCTCACCTCCCACAGCTTCCCATATATCGCTGCGTTTTCGTGCCCCTCCAATAGATTCCTCTATATCACTGTGTTTTCGCGCACCTCTCATACCTTCCCCTATATCGTGGTATTATCGTGCACCTCTCATACCTTCCCCTATATCGCTGTGACATCGCGCACCGCCCATAGCTTCCCTTATATTGCTGTTTTCGCTCACCTCTCACACCTTCCCCTTTATCGCCGTCTTTTCATGCACCTCCCATACCTTCCCCTATATTGCTGTGTTCTCGTACACCTCTTATAGCTTAATATATATTGCAATGTTTTCGTGCACCTCTCATAGAATCCCCCAAATCACTGTGTTTACGCGCACCTCTCATGACTTCCCCTATATCACTGTGTTTTCGTGCACCTCCCATAGAGTCCCCTATATCGCCGTGTTTTTGCTCACCTCTCACAGCTTTGCCTAAATCGCGCATCACTCCTACCTTCACCTTTTCATATGCCGACGTGTTTTCACAAACCTCTCATACCTTCACATATATCGCCGTGTTTTTGTGCACCTCCCATGACTTCCCCTATATCACTGTGTTTTCGTGCACCTCTCATACCTTCCCCTATATTGCTGTGTTTTCGCTCACCTCTTATCATATAGCTTCCCCTATAACGCTGTGTTTTCCTGCACTTCTCATACCTTCCCCTATATCGATGTGTTTTCACGCACCTCTGATACCTTCACGTATATTGCCGTGTTTTCGTGCACCATCCATACCTTCCCCTATATTGCTGTATTGTTGCATAACTCCAATAGCTTCCGTTATATCACGGTTTTCGCGCACCTCTCATACCTTCCCGTACATCGATGTGTTTTCGTACTCCTCTCATACTTTCTCCTATATTGCCGTGTTTTCACGCACCTCCCATAACTTCCCCTACATCGCTGTGTTTTCTCGCACCCCTCATACCTTCCCCATGTCGCTCTGTTTTCGTGCACCTCCCACAGCTTCCCATATATCACTTCGTTTTCGTGCACCTTCTGTAGATTCCTCTATATCACTGTGTTTTCGCACACCTCTCATACCTCCCCTTATATCATTGTGTTTTCGCGCACCTCTCATACTTTCCCCTATATCGCCGTGTTTTCGTGCACCACCCATACCTTCCCCTATATCGCTGTGGTTTCGCGCACCTCCCATAGATTCCCCTATATCGCTGTGTTTTTGCACACCTCTCATACCGTTCCCGATATCGCCCTGTTTTCACGCACCTCCCATAGTTTCCCATATATCGCAGTGTTTTCCTGCACCTCTCATACCTTCCCCTTTTTCACTGTGTTTTCGTGCACCTCTCATAGCTTCCCTCAAATTGCTCTTTTTCGCAGACCTCTCATATAATCATCTATATCACCATGTTTTCACGCACCTCCCATAGCTTCCCCTATATCACTGCTGTTTTCGCGCACCTCTCGTACCTTCCTCTATATCGCCGTGTTTTCGTGCACCTCCCATACCTTCCCCTATATCGCTGTGTTTTCGTGCACCTCCCATAGAGTCCCCTATACCACTGTGTTTTCGCACACCCCTCATACCTTCCCCTATATCGCTCTGTTATCGCGCACCTCCCATAGCTTCCCATATATCGTTGCTTATTTGCGCACCTCCTATAGATTCCTCTATATCACTGTGTTTTTGCCCACCTCTCATACCTTTCCCTATATCACCGTGTTTTCATGCACCACCCATACCTTCTACTATATCGCTGTGATTTTGTACAACTCCCATAGATTCCCCTATGTCTCTGTGTTTTTGCGCACCTCGCATACCTTCCCCTATATCGACGTGTTTTCACGCAACTCTCATATCTTCTTGTATATCGCCGTGTTTTCGTGTACCTCTCATAGCTTTCCCTATATCACTATGTTTTTGCACACCTTTCATACCTTCCCCTATATCGACGTGTTTTCACAGACTTCTCATCCCTTCCCCGATATTGCTGTGTTTTAGCGCACCTCCATAACTTCCCTTATGTCTCTGTACTCTTCGGCACCTCTCATCACTTCCCCTATATAGCTCTGCTTTCGCACACCTCCCATAGCTTTCCGTACATCGCTGTGTTTTTGCTCACCGCTCATACCTTCCCCCATATCGCACTGTTTTCAAGCACCTCCCATAGTTTCCCATATAGCGCCATGTTTTCGCGCACCTCTCATACTTTCCCCTATATCGCTATGTAATCGCACACCACCCGTTGCTTCCCATTTTTCGCCCTGATTACGCGCACCTCTCACAGCTTCCTATATATTGCGATGTTTTCGCGCACCTCTCATAGCTTCCCCCAAATCGCTGTGTTTTCGCGTTCCTCTCATACCTTCCCCTATGTCGCTCTGTTTTCATGCACCTCCCATACCTTCCAATGTATCGCTGGTTTTTCGCGCACCTCTCACACCTTCCACTATATCGCTTTTCCTTTTTTGCTGTGTTTTCGCTCACCTCTCATAGCTTCCCCTATACCACCTATTTTTCACGCACATCTAATTACTTCCCCTTTATCGCTGTGTTATCGAGCAGCTCACATAACTTCCCCTATATTGCTATGTTTTCAGGGACCTTCCATAGCTTCCCATTTTTCACCATATTTTCGCGCACCTCTCATAGCTTCCCATATATTGCGATGTTTTCACGGACCTCTCATAGATTCGCCAAAGTTGCCGTGCTTTTGCGCACCTCCCATAGCTTCCTCCATATTGCAGTGTTTTCTCACACATCTCATACATTCCCCTATATCGCTGTGTTTTCACTCACCTCTCATCCCGTCCCCGATATCACTGTGATTTCGCGCACCTTCCAAGGCTTCCTCTATATCCCTGTGCTTTCGCTCACCTCTCATAGCTTCCACTATATCACCGAGTTTTCGCGCACCTCTCATATCTTGCCCTATGTCGCTGTGCTCTTGTGCACCTCTCTTCACTTCCCCTATATCGCCCTGTTTTCACGGACCTCCCATAGCTTCCCATTTTTCGCCGTGTTTTCGCGCACCTCTCATAGCTTCCCATTTATTGCGATGATTTTTCACACCTCTCATAGATTCCCCCAAATCACTGTGTTTTTGCGCACCTCTCATAGCTTCCCATAATTCGCCATGTTCTGGCACACCTCGCATAGCTACCCCTACATCGCTGTGTTTTCACGCACTTTTCATACCTTCTCCTATATCGCCGTGCATTCACGCACCTCCCATAGCTTCCCCTATATTGCTGTGTTTTCTCACACTTCTCATAACTTTCCCATTCTCGCTTTGTTTTTGTGCACCTCCCATAGCTTCCCATATATCGCTGTATTTTCTCGCACTTCTCATACTGTCCACTATACCGCTATGTTTTCGCACATCTCTCGTAGCTTGCCCTATATCGATGTGTGTTCGCGTACCTCTCATAACTTCCGCTATTTCGCTGTGTTTTCGCGCAGCTCGCATAGCTTCCACTATATCATTGTGTTTTCACGCACCTCTCATACCTTCACGTATATCGTCGTGTATTCGCGCACCTCTAATAGCTTCCCCTATATGGCCGTGTATTTGCACATATCGCATAGCTTCCCCTATATCGTTGTGTTCTCGCGCACCTCCCATACCTTCCACTCTATCGCTGTATTTTCGCGCACCTCTCATAGCTTTCTATATATTGCAATTTTTTCGCGCACCTCTCATAGCTTCCCCCGAATCGCTGCGTTTTCATACACCTCGCATAGCTTTCTATATATTGCAATTTTTCTGCGCACCTCTCATAGCTTCCTCTATATCGCCATATTTTCACGCACCTCGCATAGTTTCCCATATATCGCCATGTTTTCGCACACCTCCCATACCTTCCCCTTTTTTGCTGTGTTATTGCACACCTCTCATAGCTTCCCCTCTATTGCTATGTTCTCGTGCACCCCTCATAGGTTTCTATATATTGCAATATTTTCGCGCACCTCTCATAGCTTCCCCAAAATCACTGTGTTTTCGTGCACCTCTCATAGCTTCCCCTATATCACCATGTTTTCGCGCACCTCGCATAGCTTCCCATATATCGTTCTGTTTTCGCGCACCTCTCATAACTTCCCCTACATCGCTATGTTTTTGCTTACCTCTGATAGCTTTGCCTATATCGCCGTGTTCTCGCGCACCTCTCATACCTTCCCTTTTTTAGCTGAGTTTTCGCTCATCTCTCATACATTCACCTATATCGACGTGTATTAATGCACATCTCATACCTTCACGTATATCGCCCCTCTATTGCTGTGTTCTCGTGCACCTCTCATAGGTTTCTATATATTGCAATATTTTCGCGCACCTCTCATAGCTTCCCCTATATCGCCTTGTTCTGGCGCACCTTGCATTGCTTACCCTACATTGCGTTGTTTTCGCGCACATCTCATACCTTCTCCTATATCGCCGTGCTTTCACGCACCTCCCATAGCTTCCCCTATATTGCTGTTTTTTCTCACACCTCTCATACCTTCCCCTTTCTCTCTCTGTTTTCGTGCACCTCCTATAGCTTCCCATATATCGCTGTCTTTTCGCGCAGCTCTCATACCTTCCCCTATATCGCTGTGATTTTGCTCATCTCTCACAGCTAGCCTATATCGCCGTGTTCTCGCAACCTCTCATACCTCCCCCTTTTCAGCTGATTTTTTGCTCATCTCTCATACTTTCCCTTAAATCGACGTGTTTTCACGTACCTCTCATACCTTCCCCTGTATCGCCGTGTTTTCGAGCACCTCTCATACCTTCCCCTATATCGCTGTGTTCTCGTACACCTCTTATAGCTTAACATATATTGCAATGTTTTCGTGCACCTCTCATAGAATCCCCCAAATCACTGTGTTTACGCGCACCTCTCATGACTTCCCCTATATCACTGTGTTTTCGTGCACCTCCCATAGAGTCCCCTATATCGCCGTGTTTTTGCTCACCTCTCACAGCTTTGCCTAAATCGCGCATCACTCCTACCTTCACCTTTTCATATGCCGACGTGTTTTCACAAATCTCTCATACCTTCACGTATATCGCCGTGTTTTCGTGCACCTCTCATACCTTCCCCTATATTGCTGTGTTTTCGCTCACCTCTTATCATATAGCTTCCCCTATAACGCCGTGTTTTCCTGCACTTCTCATACCTTCCCCTATATCGATGTGTTTTCACGCACCTCTGATACCTTCATGTATATTGCCGTGTTTTCGTGCACCATCCATACCTTCCCCTATATTGCTGTATTGTTGCATAACTCCAATAGCTTCCGTTATATCACGGTTTTCGCGCACCTCTCATACCTTCCCGTACATCGATGTGTTTTCGTACTCCTCTCATACTTTCTCCTATATTGCCGTGTTTTCACGCACCTCCCATAACTTCCCCTACATCGCTGTGTTTTCTCGCACCCCTCATACCTTCCCCATGTCGCTCTGTTTTCGTGCACCTCCCACAGCTTCCCATATATCGCTGCGTTTTCGTGCACCTTCTATAGATTCCTCTATATCACTGTGTTTTCGCACACCTCTCATACCTCCCCTTATATCATTGTGTTTTCGCGCACCTCTCATACTTTCCCCTATATCGCCATGTTTTCGCGCACCTCTCATACTTTCCCCTATATCGCTATGTAATCGCACACCACCCGTTGCTTCCCATTTTTCGCCCTGATTACGCGCACCTCTCACAGCTTCCTATATATTGCGATGTTTTCGCGCACCTCTCATAGCTTCCCCCAAATCGCTGTGTTTTCGCGTTCCTCTCATACCTTCCCCTATGTCGCTCTGTTTTCATGCACCTCCCATACCTTCCAATGTATCGCTGGTTTTTCGCGCACCTCTCACACCTTCCACTATATCGCTTTTCCTTTTTTGCTGTGTTTTCGCTCACCTCTCATAGCTTCCCCTATACCACCTATTTTTCACGCACATCTAATTACTTCCCCTTTATCGCTGTGTTATCGAGCAGCTCACATAACTTCCCCTATATTGCTATGTTTTCAGGGACCTTCCATAGCTTCCCATTTTTCACCATATTTTCGCGCACCTCTCATAGCTTCCCATATATTGCGATGTTTTCACGGACCTCTCATAGATTCGCCAAAGTTGCCGTGCTTTTGCGCACCTCCCATAGCTTCCTCCATATTGCAGTGTTTTCTCACACATCTCATACATTCCCCTATATCGCTGTGTTTTCACTCACCTCTCATCCCGTCCCCGATATCACTGTGATTTCGCGCACCTTCCAAGGCTTCCTCTATATCCCTGTGCTTTCGCTCACCTCTCATAGCTTCCACTATATCACCGAGTTTTCGCGCACCTCTCATATCTTGCCCTATGTCGCTGTGCTCTTGTGCACCTCTCTTCACTTCCCCTATATCGCCCTGTTTTCACGGACCTCCCATAGCTTCCCATTTTTCGCCGTGTTTTCGCGCACCTCTCATAGCTTCCCATTTATTGCGATGATTTTTCACACCTCTCATAGATTCCCCCAAATCACTGTGTTTTTGCGCACCTCTCATAGCTTCCCATAATTCGCCATGTTCTGGCACACCTCGCATAGCTACCCCTACATCGCTGTGTTTTCACGCACTTTTCATACCTTCTCCTATATCGCCGTGCATTCACGCACCTCCCATAGCTTCCCCTATATTGCTGTGTTTTCTCACACTTCTCATAACTTTCCCATTCTCGCTTTGTTTTTGTGCACCTCCCATAGCTTCCCATATATCGCTGTATTTTCTCGCACTTCTCATACTGTCCACTATACCGCTATGTTTTCGCACATCTCTCGTAGCTTGCCCTATATCGATGTGTGTTCGCGTACCTCTCATAACTTCCGCTATTTCGCTGTGTTTTCGCGCAGCTCGCATAGCTTCCACTATATCATTGTGTTTTCACGCACCTCTCATACCTTCACGTATATCGTCGTGTATTCGCGCACCTCTAATAGCTTCCCCTATATGGCCGTGTATTTGCACATATCGCATAGCTTCCCCTATATCGTTGTGTTCTCGCGCACCTCCCATACCTTCCACTCTATCGCTGTATTTTCGCGCACCTCTCATAGCTTTCTATATATTGCAATTTTTTCGCGCACCTCTCATAGCTTCCCCCGAATCGCTGCGTTTTCATACACCTCGCATAGCTTTCTATATATTGCAATTTTTCTGCGCACCTCTCATAGCTTCCTCTATATCGCCATATTTTCACGCACCTCGCATAGTTTCCCATATATCGCCATGTTTTCGCACACCTCCCATACCTTCCCCTTTTTTGCTGTGTTATTGCACACCTCTCATAGCTTCCCCTCTATTGCTATGTTCTCGTGCACCCCTCATAGGTTTCTATATATTGCAATATTTTCGCGCACCTCTCATAGCTTCCCCAAAATCACTGTGTTTTCGTGCACCTCTCATAGCTTCCCCTATATCACCATGTTTTCGCGCACCTCGCATAGCTTCCCATATATCGTTCTGTTTTCGCGCACCTCTCATAACTTCCCCTACATCGCTATGTTTTTGCTTACCTCTGATAGCTTTGCCTATATCGCCGTGTTCTCGCGCACCTCTCATACCTTCCCTTTTTTAGCTGAGTTTTCGCTCATCTCTCATACATTCACCTATATCGACGTGTATTAATGCACATCTCATACCTTCACGTATATCGCCCCTCTATTGCTGTGTTCTCGTGCACCTCTCATAGGTTTCTATATATTGCAATATTTTCGCGCACCTCTCATAGCTTCCCCTATATCGCCTTGTTCTGGCGCACCTTGCATTGCTTACCCTACATTGCGTTGTTTTCGCGCACATCTCATACCTTCTCCTATATCGCCGTGCTTTCACGCACCTCCCATAGCTTCCCCTATATTGCTGTTTTTTCTCACACCTCTCATACCTTCCCCTTTCTCTCTCTGTTTTCGTGCACCTCCTATAGCTTCCCATATATCGCTGTCTTTTCGCGCAGCTCTCATACCTTCCCCTATATCGCTGTGATTTTGCTCATCTCTCACAGCTAGCCTATATCGCCGTGTTCTCGCAACCTCTCATACCTCCCCCTTTTCAGCTGATTTTTTGCTCATCTCTCATACTTTCCCTTAAATCGACGTGTTTTCACGTACCTCTCATACCTTCCCCTGTATCGCCGTGTTTTCGAGCACCTCTCATACCTTCCCCTATATCGCTGTGTTCTCGTACACCTCTTATAGCTTAACATATATTGCAATGTTTTCGTGCACCTCTCATAGAATCCCCCAAATCACTGTGTTTACGCGCACCTCTCATGACTTCCCCTATATCACTGTGTTTTCGTGCACCTCCCATAGAGTCCCCTATATCGCCGTGTTTTTGCTCACCTCTCACAGCTTTGCCTAAATCGCGCATCACTCCTACCTTCACCTTTTCATATGCCGACGTGTTTTCACAAATCTCTCATACCTTCACGTATATCGCCGTGTTTTCGTGCACCTCTCATACCTTCCCCTATATTGCTGTGTTTTCGCTCACCTCTTATCATATAGCTTCCCCTATAACGCCGTGTTTTCCTGCACTTCTCATACCTTCCCCTATATCGATGTGTTTTCACGCACCTCTGATACCTTCATGTATATTGCCGTGTTTTCGTGCACCATCCATACCTTCCCCTATATTGCTGTATTGTTGCATAACTCCAATAGCTTCCGTTATATCACGGTTTTCGCGCACCTCTCATACCTTCCCGTACATCGATGTGTTTTCGTACTCCTCTCATACTTTCTCCTATATTGCCGTGTTTTCACGCACCTCCCATAACTTCCCCTACATCGCTGTGTTTTCTCGCACCCCTCATACCTTCCCCATGTCGCTCTGTTTTCGTGCACCTCCCACAGCTTCCCATATATCGCTGCGTTTTCGTGCACCTTCTATAGATTCCTCTATATCACTGTGTTTTCGCACACCTCTCATACCTCCCCTTATATCATTGTGTTTTCGCGCACCTCTCATACTTTCCCCTATATCGCCGTGTTTTCGTGCACCACCCATACCTTCCCCTATATCGCTGTGGTTTCGCGCACCTCCCATAGATTCCCCTATATCGCTGTGTTTTTGCACACCTCTCATACCGTTCCCGATATCGCCCTGTTTTCACGCACCTCCCATAGTTTCCCATATATCGCAGTATTTTCCCGCACCTCTCATACCTTCCCCTTTTTCACTGTTTTCGTGCACCTCTCATAGCTTCCCTCAAACTGCTCTTTTTCGCAGACCTCTCATATAATCATCTATATCACCATGTTTTCACGCACCTCCCATAGCTTCCCCTATATCACTGCTGTTTTCGCGCACCTCTCGTACCTTCCTCTATATCGCCGTGTTTTCGTGCACCTCTCATACCTTCCCTTTTTTAGCTGAGTTTTCGCTCATCTCTCATACATTCTGCTATATCGACGTGCATTAAAGCACCTCTCATACCTTCACGTATATCTCCCTGTTTTCGCGCACCTCCCAGAGCTTGCCCTATAACACAGTGTTTTCGCGCACCTCTCATAACTTCCTCCATATCGCCGTTTTTTCATGCACCTCCTATACATTCCCCTATATCACCGTGTTTTCGCGCACCTCCCATAGAGTCCCCTATACCGCTGTGTTTTCGCACACCCCTCATACCTTCCCCTATATCGCTCTGTTATCGCACACCTCCCATAGCTTCCCATATATCGTTGCTTATTTGCGCACCTCCTATAGATTCCTCTAAATCACTGTGTTTTTGTGCACCTCTCATACCTTTCCCTATATCGCGTGTTTTCATGCACCACCCATACCTTCCACTGTATCGCTGTGATTTTGTACAACTCCCATAGATTCTCCTATGTCTCTGTGTTTTTGCGCACCTCACATACCTTCCCCTATATCGACGTGTTTTCACGCAATTCTCATATCTTCTTGTATATCGCCGTGTTTTCGTGTACCTCTCATAGCTTTCCCTATATCACTATGTTTTTGCACACCTTTCATACCTTCCCCTATATCGACGTGTTTTCGCAGACTTCTCATCCCTTCCCCGATATTGCTGTGTTTTAGCGCACTTCTGATACCTTCCCCTTATGACTGTGTTTTCATGCACCTCCATAACTTCCCTTATGTCTCTGTACTCTTCTGCACCTCTCATCACTTCCCCTATATAGCTCTGCTTTCGCACACCTCCCATAGCTTCCCGTACATCGCTGTGTTTTTGCTCACCACTCATACCTTCCCCCACATTGCACAGTTTTCAAGCACCTCCCATAGTTTCCCATATAGCGCCATGTTTTCGCGCACCTCTCATACTTTCCCCTATATCGCTATGTAATCGCACACCACCCGTTGCTTCCCATTTTTCGCCCTGCTTACGCGCACCTCTCACAGCTTCCTATATATTGCGATGTTTTCGCGCACCTCTCATAGCTTCCCCCAAATCGCTGTGTTTTCGCGTTCCTCTCATACCTTCCCCTATGTCGCTCTGTTTTCATGCACCTCCCATACCTTCCAATATATCGCTGGTTTTTCGCGCACCTCTCACACCTTCCACTATATCGCTTTTCCTTTTTTGCTGTGTTTTCGCTCACCTCTCATAGCTGCCCCTATACCACCTATTGTTCACGCACATCTAATTACTTCCCCTTTATCGCTGTGTTATCGAGCAGCTCACATAACTTCCCCTATATTGCTATATTTTCAGGGACCTTCCATAGCTTCCCATTTTTCACCATATTTTCGCGCACCTCTCATAGCTTCCCATATATTGCGATGTTTTCACGGACCTCTAATAGATTCGCCAAAGTTGCCGTGCTTTTGCGCACCTCCCATAGCTTCCTCCATATTGCAGTGTTTTCTCACACATCTCATACATTCCCCTATATCGCTGTGTTTTCACTCACCTCTCATCCCGTCCCCGATATCACTGTGATTTCGCGCACCTTCCAAGGCTTCCTCTATATCCCTGTGCTTTCGCTCACCTCTCATAGCTTCCGCTTTTTCACCGAGTTTTCGCGCACCTCTCATATCTTGCCCTATGTCGCTGTGCTCTTGTGCACCTCTCTTCACTTCCCCTATATCGCCCTGTTTTCACGGACCTCCCATAGCTTCCCATTTTTCGCCTTGTTTTCGCGCACCTCTCATAGCTTCCCATATATTGCGATGTTTTCGCGCACCACTCATAGATTCCCCCAAATCGCTGTGTTTTTGCGCACCTCTCATCGCTTCCCCTATATCGCCGTGCTCTGGCACTCCTCGCATAGCTTCCCCTACATCGCTGTGTTTTCGTGCACCTCTCATATCTTCTCCTATATCGCTGGGCATTCATGCACCTCTCATAGCTTCCCCTATATTGCAGTGTTTTCTTACAGTTCTCATACCTTCCCCTTTCTCGCTCTCTTTTCGTGCACCTCCCACAGCTTCCCATATAATGCTGCGTTTTCGCGCATTTCTCATACCTACCTCTATATCACTGTTTTCATGCACCTTGCATACCATCTCATACCTCTCATCGCTTCCCCTATATTGATGTGTTTTCACACACCTCTCATTCCTTCACGTATATCGCCGTGTTTTCGCGCGCCTCCCATAGCTTCCCCTATAGCGCTGTGTTTTCGCGCACCTCTCATAGCTGTCTCAAAATCTCTCTGTTTTCACGCACCTCTCATAGCTTCCCCATATCGATTTGTTTTCGCGCACCTCTCATACCATCCCCTATATCGCCGTGTTTTCGCGCACCTCTCATAGCTTCCCCTATATCACTGTGTTTTCACCGGCCTCTCATACCTTCCTCTATATTGCTTTTTTTTTCGCGCACCTCGCATTGCTTCCCCTACATCATTATGTTTTCGCGCATGTCTCATACCTTCAACTATATTGATGTGTTTTCACGCACCTCTCGTAGCTTCCCCAATATCGATGTGTTTTCGCGCACCTCTCATACATTCCTCTATATCACTGCGTTTTCACGCACCTCTCATAGCTTCCCCCAAATCTTTTCTTTTTAAGTCTTTTTATTGAATTAGTACACAAAAGGTAAACCATATAGGCACTGATACACAGTTGCAATATAACTTTACAAGAGATACACAAAAAAAAAGTAAGTACAAACAGTGCAGTTTAGACTTAAAATAACCAGGTAATATAATAGATATAGGGGAAGCAATGGCAGGTACGTGAAAACACCACGACATAGGAGAAGTTATGAGAGGTGCGCGAAAAGACAGTGATATATGGGAAGCTATGGGAGGTGTGTGAAAACATGGCGATATAGGCACAGCTGTGAGAGGTCAGCAAAAACTCAACCATATAGGGGAAGATATGAGAGGTGTGAGAAAACAGCGATATAGGGGAAGCTATGAGAGGTGCGAGAAAACACAGCGATTTGGGGTAAGCTATGAGAACACATTGATATAGGGGAAGGTATGATAGGCACGCGAAAACACAGCGATGTAGCGGAACCTATGGAAGGTGCATGAAAACACAGCGATATAGGGGAAGTTATGAGAGGTGCGCGAAAACACAGCGATTTAGGGGAATCTATCAGAGGTGCGCGGAAAACAGCGATATAGGGGAAGCTATGCGAGGTGCGCAAAATCACACCAATATACAGGAAGGTATGAGCAGTGCGCGAAAACATGGAGATGTAGGGGAATGTATGAGAGGTGTGCGAAAACACAGCAATATAAGGGAAGTTATGAGAGGTGAGAGAAATCGCACCTCTATAGGGGAAGGTATGAGAGGTGCGTGAGAGCACAGCGATAGAGTGGAAGCTATGAGAGGTGCGCGATAAGACAGTGATATATGGGAAGCTATGGGAGGTGTGCGAAAACATGGCGATATAGGCACAGCTGTGAGAGGTCAGCAAAAACTCAGCCATATAGGGGAAGATATGAGAGGTGCGAGAAAACAGCGATATAGGGGAAGCTATGAGAGGTGCAAGAAAACACAGCGATTTGGGGTAAGCTATGAGAACACATTGATACAGGGGAAGGTATGATAGGCACGCGAAAACACAGCGATGTAGCGGAACCTATGGAAGGTGCATGAAAACACAGCGATATAAGGGAAGTTATGAGAGGTGCGCGAAAACACAGCGATTTAGGGGAATCTATCAGAGGTGCGCGGAAAACAGCGATATAGAGGAAGCTATGCGAGGTGTGCAAAATCACACCAATATACAGGAAGGTATGAGCAGTGCGCGAAAACATGGAGATGTAGGGGAATGTATGAGAGGTGTGCGAAAACACAGCAATATAAGGGAAGTTATGAGAGGTGAGAGAAATCGCACCTCTATAGGGGAAGGTATGAGAGGTGCGCGAGAGCACAGCGATAGAGTGGAAGCTATGAGAGGTGCGTGATAACACAGCGATAAAGGGGAAGGGACGAGAGGTGCGCAAAAACACGGTCTTACAGGGGAACCTATGGGAGGTGCGCGAAAACACGACTATATATGGGAAGATATGAGAGGTGCGTGAAAACATAGTGATATAGGGGAAGCCATGGGATTTGCACGACAACATAGCGATATAGGGGAAGGTATGTGAGGTGCGGAAAACACGGCGATATAGGGGAAGCTATGAGAGGTGCGAGAAAACACAGCGATTTGGGGGAAGCTATGAGAGGTGTGCGAAAACATCGCAATATATGGAAGCTATGAGAGGTGCGTGAGAACACAACGGTAGAGGGGACGCTACGAGAGGTGCACAAAAACACATCAATATAGTTGGAGGTATGAGAGGTGCACGAAAACACAAGGATTTAGGGGAAGCAATGTGAGGTGCGCGAAAACACAGCGATATATGGGAAGCAATGAGAGGTGCGCGAAAACACAGCAATATAGGGGAAGGTATGAGAGGGCCGGTGAAAACACAGCAATATATGGGAAGCTATGGGAGGTGCGCCTAAAACACAGAGCTCTTGGGGAAAGCTTTGAGAGGTGCACAAGAATACAGCACTATAGGGGAAGGTATGGGATGTGCGCGAAAACACAGCGATATAGTTGAAGGTATGAGAGGTGCGCGAAAACATGGCAATATAAGAGAATGTATGAGAGGTGCGCAAAAACACGCTGATACGGGGGAAGTTATGAGTGGTGAGCGAATACACAGCTGTACAGGGGAAGTTATGAGAGGTGCGCGTAAATACAGCGATATAGGGGAAGCGATGAGAGGTGCGCGAAAATACAGCGATACAGCAGAATGTATGAGATGTGCGCAAAAAGCACAGCAATATAGGGAAGCTATGGGAGGTGCGGAAAAACATAGCAATATATGGGAAGGTATGGAACGTGCGCGTAAACACAGCGATATAGTTGAAGGTATGAGAGGTGCGCGAAAACATGGCGATACAGGGGAAGTTTTGAGAGGTGATAGAAAACACAGCTGTATAGGGGAAGTTATGAGAAGATCGCCAAAACACGGCGATATAGGGGCAGCTGTAAGAGGTGAACGAAAATACAGCGATATAGGGGAAGCTATGCGAGGTGAGCAAAAACACAGCGATTTAGGGGAATCTATGAAGGTGCGCGAAACACAGCGATATAGGGGAAGTATGCGAGGTGCGCAAACTCACACCAATATACAGGAAGGTATGAGCACTGCGCGAAAACATGGAGATGTAGGGGAATGTATGAGAGGTGTGCGAAAACAGAGCGATATAAGGGAAGTTATGAGAGGTGAGAGAAAACGCACCTCTATAGGGGAAGATATGAGATCTGCGCAAAAATATGGCGATATAGTGGCAGCTATGAGAGGTGAGCAAAAACACAGTCTTATAGGGAACCTATGGGAGGTGCACGAAAACACGATGATATATGGGAAGTTATGAGAGGTGCGCAAAAACACAGTGACTTGGGGAAAGCGATGAGAGATGTGGGAAACATCGCAATATAGGGAAGCCATGTGAGGTGCGCCAAAAAAAAAGCAAAATGGGAAGCTATGGGAGGTGCGTGAATACACAGCGATAGAGGGGAAGGTGTGAAATGTGGCGAAAACGCATCGATATAGTGGGAAGGTATGAGTGGTGCGCGAAAGCACAACGATATAGGGGTAGGTATACGAGGTGCGCGAAAACACAGCGATATAGGGGAAGATATGAGAGGCCTGCAAAAACATGCATTACTGGGGTAGGTATGAGAGGTACGCGAAAACACATCAATACCAGGGAAGCTACGAGAGGTGCGTGAAAACACATCGATACAGGGGAGAAGGTATAGAAAC